>NC_141137.1:117600275-117751183 GCF_053477565.2 Lygodium microphyllum | reverse complement strand
CAAGGTGTTACCTTCATGGTAGCCTTGGGCTCACAATAAGGTTTTTGGAACCCAGTGTGGTCTAATTACCTGTGAACTATAGAAGTGCCAACTCCTCCATTTAGGTCTAGAGTGTGAGGCATGGAAACTATGAGTTCCAAATGATTGGAGTTTGTGAGACTGTGATCTATGTTTGGGGACCTACTTGAGTGTTTGGATCATAGCTTTGGTTGTGGTATCTAGATGTTGATGGGACTTTACCATGGGTGTACGTTGTGGTGCACTAACCCCCTCCTTAGGGTTGACACTAGGTTTAACTATCAATGGCACTCCAGGCTCTTGGATGGCTGTGGTGTCCTTGCTGAAACCTATTACTACTCTAACATTTCTGATAACAAGGTGGATACACTGTGACTCTTAGTCAACATTGCACTGAACTTGTTTTTTGAACACATGACCCAACAATGATTCCTTAACCAACACTTTGTTTGTTGGGTAGCACATAAAAGATGATGAGTAGGCTCTTGGTTTCGATCGAAACCATTAGTTTGCATTTTCCTAAGAGTGGATAGGACTGCCTCCCAAATAGGCTGAGTTTCACATTGGTTGGCTACAATTGGGATTGACCCATGGTGATCCAGTGATCATACGTTAAGATATTTGAGTCAACTCCCTCATCATTTAGCACATCAAAGGTGTTTGCCTTTTGAGTGCTCATGGTTATTTGCAGCAGGTAGGCTGGTGATATTGCTTCCTCATCCTTCTCCTTGAGGATGGTTACAACTCTCACATTCATTGGTGGTTCTATCATCAAAGGTTCATGAAGTGGATGTGATAAATGGTAATACTTTTTTATGTGACTTCCATTAAAAAAGTTGATACCCTCCCCCTCTAGGGTTTCAAGTTCCACATTGCTTGTTCTACTGATATTGCAAACCTTGAAAGATCCCAATCCCCTAAATTTCATATTCTTCTTGTGTCCCTTAACAGAGTACAACAAGACTAGGTCTCCTTGCTCGAAGTCTCATTGTTTTGACGTGCTTGTCAAACCAACTCTTGTGTCACGTCTTCTCACAAATTAGGATATGGGTTTCCATGAGACAAGCCTTACATAGGCATTCTAGCTCTACCAATCGATTTGACCATGCTTCTTTGCCCTCCCATCTCTCATGGTGATTGCTACTCTCAAGCTTGGAACAAAGAACTCTACTGGTAGAATCACTTTAGGTCCATAGGCCAATTTAAACTTGCTCTATCTTATGGATGTTTTCTAGGCCGTCCTATACACCCATAAAGCTACGATGAGCTTGTTGTCCCAGTCATTGTGTGAAGCAAAGACTATCTTTGTTAGATAGTAGCGATGAGGACTAAGAAGACAAGGATCTACTTAAAAATCCCTTCATTAGTCCAAGGAGGAATTTGACAGGAGGAAAAATCTCATGAGAAAAGAATGGACCAACCAACCATAAAAGCATCCATCAAGACGAATCAATGTATAAGTAGGTGGGAAAAATTGTGACACAGAGAGATGAAAATAGCTCCAAAAAAGAAAAGAAAAAGGCAACCAAAGAAGCCCAACCAGTTTGACACAACCTATAGAAATAGATGGGTGGGATCGTGCACAAATATTAAAGCTGGCTAAGGCAAAACCCTCTCCAAAAGATGCCATCATTGGGCCAAAAAATAGTTCCTACTCAGCAAATTCCACAATAGATACACAAGAATCTTCTAAAGGGTAGAGTGTTGTAGGAAGAATAGGAGCCCTTGAGTGAATAATGAAAAAGCTCAATGAGGACAAGGCCAACACACTCAACACCAACCAAGAGCTACATGGAAGACTAGAGAGGACACAAGAGAAGTAAAAAACTTCTTGTTAGAGTTAGAAAAGTAGATTGAGGAGATCCAAGATCAGTTGTAGGCTTGTGACAAGGCACTAAAAGAGATCTAGGAAAGGCAAGATTAAGAGTTTCCAAACCAACTAAAGGAGCATGAATCGATGTTCACAGAGCTTCAAACCTACTAAGAAAAGCATGACACTAGACTCAAGGATCTCCAAGGAAAATAGGTCCATGAGCTTCAGAATCAACTAGAGGAGCACAACACAGTGCTTAAGAAGCTCCTCAATTACCTAAAAGAGTAGAAGGCCACCATGACTAAGCTTTAAGATCAACACAAGGAGCAAGAATAGTCACTTGCAAGCTACAAAACTAAAACAGCTAAGCTGAGCACACAAATAAGGATGATCAATTGCCAGCTCACCAAGGCCAAAATTGAAGTAGTTTAGGAGAAAGCAAGGTTAGAATTGAATGAAAGAAGGCACTTAGAATACCAACATATAAAGGGACAATGGAGTGCCTCATATGCAACCTTGTAGGAAACCATTTCCAGCAACTTGACAAGGACTATGTGAGCATGGTAAAGATGGCATGCAAAGACTCTATGAGACCACCTTGATGAAGCTTATCACTGACTTAGGAGCAGCCCTATATAATGAAAGCTAGCATAGAGTCCAATTAGAAGCCTGCAAGATAGTCATTGTGAAGCAACAGAAGTTGTTCAGGGAAGCCATAATGACATCCTACATGCCAACATCGGCAAAGAGTGTAGAAGAACTCAAGGCCTGGTTGGAATTTCTTTTCAATTCTTTGGCAAGCATGGAGAAAATTCAAGGAATCAAATGTTGGTAGAGGGGCCAAACCAAGAACACCTAATCTAATAACTAACACAAAAGGGTTATCAAGAACATGAGCTCAAGGCGACATGGTTGATACAACCTAAGCAACCCAACCAACCTCTCCCATTGTCTTAGACCCATCTACAATCATGAGACCCCCCATGGATCTACTCAATTTACTAGAGTTTGATAGAGGGGAGTCAGAGAATAAACCAATGTCTGAAGAGGAAGACATAGAATAGAAGAAAGCCTATTTGGCCATGATCCACACCCTACCCCATTCCCCTTGAGCTCTCACCATATAAAGAGGATGAAAATCCCTAGGAGATGGTATAGAAGTATCTAGAGAGGTAGGAGGCCAATTCTATAATGAAGTTTGACTTTAAAGTGAATGCGAAGAGTAGACTTAGAAAGCATGTTCCCTTGTGCACTGTGCAACTACTCATAGAATAGCAAAAAAACATTACTACAAAGTGACTTGATCCCTTACATGTGTCTTGTAGGATTGAGAGAAGGAAGGGCATTTGAAATTTAAGCCCAAGGAAGTATGACCAAGACTATCTAGAAGGCAATAGGATGGCCTAGGAATCTTCCATCTATTCTCAAAAGGAGGAGCAAGAAGATCCACTCTTCTGTCCCTATCCATGAAAATATGGCTGAGATTATCAGAAAAAAAACATGGAAGGTACAAGTTTTCAAGCATCCCTAATATTAGAGCAATCGGTATTGATAGAATGTACCTATTGTAGCATGTTGACCTAATCCCCTCCTTTGTGCATTTTGTAAGGGAGCTTGCTAACTACCCCAACCCCTCTTTCATCACTACCTACAACTACCTCTGCCTCCCCATCAGGCTTCTTTAGCAACTAGTAACTCCTTATGATGACAAACTATCCCAACTCTTCTTTGACATCAATGCTAGAAATGATAGAGTGGCTATGGTTCACCTTCACCTCCAAGCTCTATTATTGCCAACCTATTATATTCAATTACTACTAGAGGACATGGTGGGTAGCAAATTTACCATGTGTTCACACCCATTCCTTCCAGAGACTTCACTACAGCTACATGAACATGCCAAGGAGTACCTCCTTAGCAAAGGATGTCTTGAGTGTACACTCAGATCCATATTTGAGTGATCTATTCCTTTTGATTCCTAGTTAGTTAGTGTTGTACATTTATGAAAAAAAAAGGAAGCAAGGATAAAAGAAAGTAAGAAGAAAGAAAAGAAAAGAAAAGCGCATGCACATTCACTGCACCTAGGGAAAAACCCTAACCCTTTCCCACATCACACTTCACGGCACATCAAGGGCAAAACTTTGTAGGCTTGCCTGGATGGCTCAGCACCCTAAGGAAAGCACTACACCATGCTCATCCACTAACTAGGTCCTCAAGTGTGGGACAATGTTCCAAGTATACTTAGAACTAGACCTATCTCTAGTTGTGCATCACTACGCTATATAGGTAGACACACCCCGTAGATATGATATGTACACTAGATCCCTAAAATACCCATCGACATCAGCAGCCAAAAAGTACCCTAACTTCATCCATTGATGGTAGCCACCATTCTATTCTTCATTCCAATTTGTGCAGTTTTCCATCGCCTACTTATTTCCTTCTTCAAACAAAACCTCCTCAACCCATTACCTCTGTGGGTATAAAGCTCTTACACTCATAGAGAAAAAGAGGCTTTATGGTTATAAAGGTTACTTGCTAAAGTTGGAATACAAGATGAGCAAACTCCCACATCCATCTTCAATGATAGTCAATCGACTCAAGTGTTGCCACATAATCCAATTCTTCATGAAATAGCAAAACATTTGAAGTGAAACAACCATATTCAATGACAATCAATTAGTCAAGCATTGTTGCAAAATCAAAACATATTGAAGTGAAACCTCACTTAATTATGGAAAAGGTTCTTTCTCATGAAGTAAATTTGAAGCACGTCTCCTCTAACAATTGTATTGTAGACATATTCACAAAGCCACTTGTAGGAGAGCTATTCAAGCAACATAGACTCAATCTTGGAGTCAAAGAAAGACCTTCATATTTAGTAAGGGGGGATGATTGATAAATGTTCAGGTATTTTATAAAACTCAATTGCTATTTAGCACATTTGCAACTGTTAACTAGCACACATGAAACTACTAACAAACTCAACTACTAATTAGCACACATGCAACTACTAAAATTAGCATGTAGTCTACTACTATCTAGCACACAACAAACTCCTAATTAGACATAGACAAAAGTTCACTATACTAGTTAACATATAGGCCACTACTAATTAGTATTAAGGTTAACATTAATTAGCATACAAGTATTTTATCATTGGGATACCTTTATCAAAATCCAACTTCAACTAGCACATGAGCTAGATAGGATATGATGTTGATTTTGAGGGGTAAAGTTGAATTATCAAAATCCAACTTCAACTAGCACATGAGCTAGCTTTCTATATGTTATAATAAGTAGTTTAGTTTTACCTAAAATGCAACAACTTTTCTAGCAACCTCCAAATCTTGTGCTTATTATTTATTTGAAAAGTTTAAATCTTTTATAGATTTAGACTACTTGATCACCCAAATGGGAGTTTTGTACCAAAATTTTTGGCTCCTAGATTGTTAGGTAGCTAAGAGTTAGGAGTAACTTTAGCTTTCTCTTATCACAACTCAATCAACAATATATCTAGCTCATATACTAAATAGAGTAGACATTGTTGAGAATATCTCATTGAGAGCACTATAATAGCTATTCAACTCATTAGCTTATTGAACTTCAACTAGTGTGCAGTTACAACAAGTCAACTCACTATGTAGTATGAGTAGACTATGGGTTCACTTTCATTTGTATTCTTCATTGTCATAGTACATTTGATTATTTTCTTGCCTTGATTCTAAAATCATTCTTATTTCACTGAGCTACTCTTTGTTCACTAGCTTCTTCGAACTTACCTAATCTTGCTTTTTCTTACATGCATAAAGGAACTTCAAGGAAGTTAATTCTTTGGGCTAGAAATATTTCATTTGTACATTGTTGAGCACAAGTTGAAATCTTCACATTTGGTGCTACATTTGAGTGCCTACCATTGAAAAGAGGTAATAAGGTGTGATATATATCATGCGAATATGAATTTGTCCCCTTGGTACATGAAAGTAGATGCTACACAACATCTCTTACAAAGACATCATCACAATTGACCAAAATACACTTAGGTTGTGGATGAAGTGACATATAATCTAGGCAACCAAAAGCATGCAAGTGAAACAAATGGCTTACAACATGCCAAATCACATATGGAGGAATAGATTGCAATGAGTTTGTGGAAAACATGATAGTGCATAAGCTACACACCTAATAGCCTCAAGCTAGAAAACCATGTGATGAGCTTAACCTTTGATCATATTGCACCCTACCATCTCCGTGAAATATCTATTTTTTCTCTTAGCTATACCATTTTATTGATATGTATATGTTATTGTACATTAGTATGTCATTTTCTATTTAGTTGTAAATGCATTAAAATCTTTAGAAATATAATCTATCCTTGATCAAAATAGAGAATGTCCACTTTAGATCCTAATAAATTTTCAACCATGCGTACAGATTGTTGAAGGAGAATAACATCTCAAACTTATCTCTCAAAGGATACACCCATTCATGCTTGAAATAATGGTCAATAAAAGTTATTGATCATGAATAGTACATCTATCTTCTGTGGATTTGATAATCAAAGTTTATCTTTGCAAAAGCAAGAACTAACTTCACATTCTTTTTTATCTCTAGCACATACAAAGCATTTGAAAATGTGAAAGTGCTACTATTAGTACCATTTTAACAAATCCTTTAAAAGATAAGCAGAGTTATAGGCCCACATGTGAGTATGACCCTTTTAGGGGTAGACTCAAGAGAAGTAGACAAATTGCATTATGAAGTAGTGTGCTTAGTGGAACCACTATCAAACTACCACATATTTGAATCTACATCAATAAATATGATCCTATAGCAAAGGGTCATAGCTACATTGTACACTAAATGTCTGCTCTCTCTTCTACACAAAATTTGTAAAGTTTAAATTAAAAGGAGAAATATTTATAACAACCATACTACTATATTTCTTTATAGCTCTTTCATAATAACCAATTCAGAATAGTCCTTAATGACATAATCTCTTGCCTTACAATACCTGCAAAAGCTTTTACTCTCAATTTTCTTGTTATCCTCATTCATCTTGTTCGTTTGAATAGTATTTACATATTTTTGCTCATTAGAAGAAGAGGTAGCTTCCCATGTATCATTCTTTGACTACTAGCAACCAAAGCTTGATCTATAGAATGCATATAATGGATTGCTTTTGTTCAAATGTATCTTCTTATAGTAAAATAGAAACCAAATTATTAGATGAAAAAGCATTGATATTGCCTTTCATCAATAAGTAAAAAGACACAAACCTCTAATAAGAATCATGAAGACGATTAATAATAGTCTATAGAAGTGAGCTATCTACAAAAATTAAGTGCTCCTTAAATATATTTGATCATTGTCAAAATAAAAATCATCCATAGAGTCACCTCCATCCATGTGTTCATTGTTCACTCTCTAACTTCTTATATAGATAAGCAACATGGACTTGATTTCTTCCTTGATACATATATGCAAGAATGTCCCAAGCACCTTTAGTTCTTTTGCATGAAAGAATGTGTGGAATTGTGGTGCATTTAATAGATAATGCAATCAAGGCATGATCTTCTCATCCTTATCATCCCAACAATCTACTCAATAGTAGATAGTAGTGCTGTAGCATTAACTATAGCCGAACTTGAACTTGTAGCATCTATGACACTTGCTATTTTTGTTGTACTTGCATCTTTCACAACCACAAGATGACACACATCAATTTCCTATAAACTATTGTACAACCCTTTTGCTTGCAGTTGTTGCCATCCACACCCTTTATAGCTAACATATGGAATATATCATTGACTACACTTGATGCAAAAAGTTGCTTGTATAGAGAAAAAATTGCACAAAGCCATTATGTGATATGTAGTACAACACAAAGTAGATTTTTAAAAGGCATTGTCTTCAAAAATGAATGCTATGAAAATTTCTACATGAAAGGAAAAATCAGCACATGCAAGTCTAGAAATAGAGCAAATAGGGCCTAAAATAAACCCAAAAAAAGGACATTAAAGAGCCTCCACAACCACATGTAGTATAAGTTGATCTACAAATGCTCATTGAATCTCATCCCAATGGGAGGAGATAAAGTGGAGGGTATTGACAACTTTGCCCAAACATTTAGAGGAGGTTTAGGATTACAAAAATGGGCACGCACATGTAGCTTGAAGAAGAAGAAGCTTGAGAGCACACAATACAAAGTGTATCATGAAGTACTAATATATCAAAGAAGAAGAAGCTTAAGAACACACAATACAAAGTATATTGACAGCACACAACACAAAGTATATTGAGAAGTATCAATATAGAAGATGTACAAGACTAAGTTTTCCATAGAGTAAATGGGCATATGTATAAAGCCAAGGGTAAAAAGACCTCTCAAACTACAAGGAAAAAATGCCCCAATGGTCCTAAGTGTGTTCACACACATCACTTCCATATTATGGTAACATACAAAGTATACTTACATGTGCATGTTCAACTCCACACATGGAGGTGGATAAAAATCTCAAGGTTAAGACTCGGTTAGGATCAAAATATAAACCCTTTTTAAATGACTAAATTTGAGAAAACTCTCCTAACAAGAATGGGTATATCTTTGCAAAATTCTAACTTACATACTTTTGATCAAATGAGTTTTTTTTCCATCACTAGCAAAGCCTATGAAGATTTTGAAAAAGTTGAGCAAGCTTAAGTGGGATTTGTAAAAACCTTGGTGTCCCTTTTTATGTCAATATTAAATAGTTCCCAAATGAAATGATTTGTTGAAGTTGGTAATGTATGGATGTGGTTATTGACATAAGAAACATTAATACTATTACCTTTAATACTATTACCATTAAACCTTGGGTTGCAACATGTAAGATGTGGTTTTTTCGTATGTTAACATCGTGAGTTCTTTGATTTGTCATGCCTAGTTAGGGTGCATTAGTTTTACTTATGTCCAATGAAGTCATCATGCAATTGTGATATGAATGCTTAGTTCTTTAATATATATTGTTAGATACGCCCAATATCCCCCCTCATAAGGTGCCATCAATGATCCATGGTGCTCTAAGTTGTAACACCCCTATTTATGAGGAGAAGCCATGTGTGAGCATGGGTTGGGTCCTAACTTGTATGTCAGATGAGGTCTATGTGACCATATGGTAAAAATATGACCATTGTGGATCTAGCCTTTGGGTTAGATAGAGTAGTTATGTTGGTAGCAACTCGAGGCACAATGCATCGAGTTGCAGGGTGTGGGAGTTATCAAGGACCCCTATTTTGGGGTCTAAGGACCCGCAGCTTGATGATGGTATAGGAAATATTTTCTAGAATATTCCCTACCAACTAGGAAATATTCATAATATGGTTGGACATGTCGACTAGACTACCTTCCAAGGCTATAAAAGGAAGGCCCCTCCAAAGCCATCATAAATCTATCTTTTACCCAATCAAAGTTCTTCCAGCTAGCCTCAAGCTCTTCGCCTATCATTTGTCTGGATCACCACCTAAGATTCATAGTGGAAGTGCATAGGTAGACAGAGCCATCTTTGTATCAATTCATTTGAAATTAAAGTAGTTTGTATTCTTCTCATATTTGTTGTGTGTTCTCTACTCCTTGCTCAGACTCTATCTTGTTGCATTGTGTAATTTCTATAGATATTGCATTGGCAAAGTGTTCAAATGGAACACGAGTGCCTATGTCCAAATGTTGACTTTATTAGTTTCTAGTATAATTAGCTTTATTTATAGGCACATTGCTAGGTAGTCCAAGTCATAGTGTTTGCCTTTGTGGGGTTTTCTTTATCAATATCCTCATAAACCTATGTTATGAGATACTTTATGTGTTAGTGATTTTTGTGCTTTATGAATGTTGAATGAGTCCATTAATGCCAATTCCAATCCGGAAAAAATACTCAAGAAGAGTATAAAATTTCAAATACTTTTGAGACTAGGAATTGCATGAATGAACTAACACTTCCAATCAATCTTGACATTGTATTCAAGTTTCCATAGTGAGGTGAGTGTGCTAGGTTAGATGATTAATGAGATTTTTTCTTTGACTTAACATTCAAATAGACATGCTTCTAAGATGCTCCAAACTTAAGAATATTTCTACCATGGATGGTATCATAAGCTTTCAGAAGACTTTGGACACATTATTTTGCCATGAATGGTACTACAAGTTGTCAAATGGCTCTAGAATCTAAGCATTTACTTCTTGCCCTTTCTCTAGGGTTCTTATCTACATAAGAGTTCTAAAAGTGGGTATAATGCAAGTCCTTTAAAGCCATATTTAGCTTGAAAGGTTGAGGGTGCACCATAGGGGCTTATGAATAGTTCTCAAGAATGACTCAATCTACTAGCCCAAGAAATAGCAAGGACAAAGGTAGTTCTCAAGAATGACTCAATCTACTAGCCCAAGAAATACTTCTCAAGAATGACTCAATCTACTAGCCCAAGAAATAGCAAGGACAAAGGTAGACATGGGTGCAACCATTGAGAGCTTTTAAGACAAGGTGGAGAAAATATTTTGGAGCGATAGATTTACCTTTTCTCTCTTAGAGAGTCCTTCTCAAGGAATAAACACATTTTGCACAAAAAAAATTGTAGATTCATTTATAATTCTCTAGGATTTATACCTACATGCAAGGTCTAAATTGGGGGCAATAAAACTTTTTTGAATCCATATTTAGCTTGAGATGTAGAGAACCCCTTTGTGTTCTAGTCTAGATGCTTATGAAGCGCTTCTCAAGAACGAGTTAAACTACTAATACCAAGAAGCAAAAAGAATGAAAGTAAACAAGGGTACAACTTTGGAGGGCTATCAAAATAAGGTGGAGAAAAAGAGCGTGGAGTGGTACTCCTTTTCCACTCCTCTTAGAGTGTTACTCTCAAAGGCATAAACATATTGCATATAAATACAAGTGCAAAGGGAGAAAAGTGAATGAAGAATTTTTCCAACCATTAACTCCAACCATGTCCTGATTGGGTTCTTGTTTGCACATGGCACCAAGCTTCAAATGTTTTATATGCATATTGATTCTATGTATTGAATCTTTTTAAAAAACTCATGGGATGAAGCATGGAACATTTTGGGTAGTACCAATACATGGCAAAAAAGGTACCTTATGCTAGTACGAAACCCATGAAGGCCCTATGGAAGTAGCCCAACAACAATATAAGCCCATAAGAGCAATCTCATAAGTGATATCAGGCTTCTTAAAACTTTATGGACAATTTGAGATGATAAAAAGATATGTTATTTGGGATATGCATGTGTCATAGGATACACCGCTCCAATAACTTTTGCTATGAATTATCTGACCAAAAGTTGAGTTTTTGAATCAAATTTTGTGTGAATAATAACATGCATTTGCATATACAAATGTATAAATGTAAACAAGTAGGAGAAAATATTAAAATATGTTAATTAATTACCTATGGGTTGCATATAAACCTTAAGTAGTCACATCATGACTCATGGTGAAGAGTTAAAGGAGGCAAATCTCAAATTGTGCTTGTTAATTGAGGTGAGTGAAATGATTTAAACTAGACTAATTGATTTTTGTTGGGCTGATCTCAATTAGGAAGATGTGCAAGGAATATTTTTGTTAGTCCTTCAAAGTCATAACAAGCATCTCAAGTAGATTCTGTTTTTTGCAACCATACATAGCTCCTTGCTTCACATGAAGGAGCTCAACAATTTGAATTGGTTTTTCCTTCATGTTTTTGACAAAATTTTAGCTAAGATTATGACTTTTTTGGAAGGCATTTTACATGCATGTATAATTTTGAGAAGGCATTTTTAAGACTTGAGTTCGATTTAGGATGAAGTGAATCCATCTTTTCCCAAGCACTAACTTCATGGCAAGGTTTATAAAGCGATTGCAATTCATATGGTAAGTTTATTTGCAAGCAACTTATGAGAAAGGCTACGTAACTAATAGTTGAGCATTGTCTAATCTGTCAACACATGATCTTGATTGTTAATTGAAAGCTAAAGGGTGGTTATGTAACACAAGGTTCGAGAAAACATGCATGTGTTTTAAGCGAGGGTAGTTATGGGTAGCCCCTAACCCCTTTTGGCATGTGGTTGTCACTAGTATAAACTCCCTTAAGGTGGCAAGATAATTTGTTTACTACCTTTGACCAGCAACGAACTTTCAAAGGCGGTGACTTCAAGGTGTTTAGGGTATGGTTTGTTCAAAGACTTGGCATTCAAGGATGTGGATTGGTTGGCATTGGGCAATCATATGTAGGGAGCAATTTAAAAAGAGACTTCATATGTGAGGGAACATTTTTTGATAAGATCCATATATGATATGAGCGTATGTGTGGTGAAGCTTAGGAAAAGGCAAGAGGAGCTTATAGAGGAAGCTAGAATATGACCGATTGCTGCACGGGCACACACAACGACGAACAACAACAAGAACAACAAAAAGGTGTATAGGAAGTCCAATAAGTCACGGGAGTGGGTGCAAAGTAGGGAGAATATTAATATGGAGAGCTTTTTCTTCGACGACCAAGGTCTACAAAGACTCTAGAGGATCCAGGCTCCATGTCAACCATCAATCACCATTTTCTTTTCGATGTTATAACTTATAAGTATATTTTAATAGCTTATGAGTATATTTTAATAACTTATAAGTATATTTTATTAGAAATTAAAGCGAAGGGGAGTCGTTTAGATACTCGGGGCCGGCCGACTATGAGCTGAGGTGGCCGGTGGGATGCTCTCATAAGAAGCCCGGATGGATGCTTCTCGTATTAAGGCTACATAGGCTCACTCTCACTCCCACACTCACCCTCACTCTCACTCTATTGCAGCTTCTTCTGCTTGTTTGTATTTGGCCTGCGCTCTCTCTCTCTCTCTCTCTCTCTCTCTCTCTCTCTCTCTCTCGATTCGGTTGGAACAGCCATGGCCTGTGACATCCACACCTCTTCTTCCAGGCTTCTTAGCCCCTTCGAGGAGAACTGGGCCAAAAGCACCGCAGGCGGGAGTGGCATCATCGTGTTCGCAGCTCTTTTCAATCCATCGCTAGACACTCGCCACGTCTCAGAGGCCGCCCAAGAGCTCATCGATAGGCACCCGCTTCTCCAAGCGCATATATTGGAGAGTCCCAAAGGCAAGCTGTGCGTCCAACTGCCGGATGGCTCAGTGGCCGATCCGGCGCACTTCGTAAAGGAGAAGCCATGGCCGGCGTCTGCATATGCAGCAGTGAGGGAGGAGGTAGAAGGAAGATCGGGCATAATGGTGTTTGGGGAGGACGAGGCGGGCAGCCTGGCGCTGCACAGGGCGATGGCGGAGGAGCTGAACTCGCCGTTTAATGGGAGCCCGCCGTTGGATGTGTTCCAGGTGTGCGTGTATGGCGATGGCAATATCGATCGGACGGTCGTCGCCCTTCGCCTCCACAACGCCCTCCTGGACTCGCGCTCCGCCGAGACCGTCGCCGCCGAGTTTCTGGCGTGCCTCCGCCGCGCCACGTGTCGCAAGGCCAATGGCGGGTCGTACAAGGCCAGCTCCCCCTACGTGGATCATCGCGACTCCCAATCGCCCATCATCAAGCCTCCATTGGAGGATCTGTTTCCCAAGAGCAAAGGTAACAAAGGTATAGTTAAGAAGGGGATCGACACCGTCAGCTATGTCATGAAAGCCAAGAACTGGTCGCTTTTGCCCTTCCAGCCTAGCTTCTCCCCGCCTCCAAATGGAAGGCCAACCTTTCGATCAGACGTTGCCAGCCTTAGTCTCGGCAAACAAGGTAAGCCTTCTATTATATCCTAAACTCCCTATACTTTATACCTTCTTATCTATGTCCTTTACGTATTTATTCTATACAATCTGCTCCTCCCCTAGCCCCCTTCAACCAGCGGCACTTATCGAAAGCGCTTATACGTAAAGAGCGGTTCAATCTAAATATCACAAATCACATTTTCACAATCTAGTTTGCAACTTGTCCATCAAGCATATAGTTACTATTTAGAACGCACACTAGATCAAAGGTAACATGGCCCTTTACAAAAGGCTCAATTATTTAGTCTTAGTGCATGTTGGGTATTATTCATGAAACCAAATCTTCTTACTAGAAATATAGTTAGAAGTTTTGGTGCTTTAGTGGGCCTTTGCACATCCATGACAAGCTATGATTTAATTCTTTCTCTTTTCATGCATTCACATGGCAAACTATTCCTCTATTCTATAGCTATCCCACATTTGGCGCATATTCTATATCTATCCCACATTAGGCACAATAGCAAAATACCATGCACAGACCCAAGATTCATGATGAACTCCAAAACTTTGCCATGTGTAAAGCCCCTCTTACAAGTTTCCAACTCATAGAAAACCATCTATGCATTGTACTTTTTTGCTTGCAAGAATAGCTTCGAGGTCTCATCCAACTCATAGAAAACCATCTATGCATTGTACCTTCTTGCTTGCAAGAATATCTTCGAGGTCTCATTCAACAAACTTCTTTGGAACATACCCATTGGATTTTCCTTTGTTCTTTGGAGTGACGCGCAAGGCATCGTGTGCATTAGGGGAAAAAAGTTGATGGGCTTTAGCAACATGAGGTACTAGAATATTTCTTAATGGTCTTGACTTAATTAATGCAGCAATGTTGCAGTCCTACAAAATTTTTGCATGGTCATTGCAAGATATTTAAGATTGAACCTAGAGGATGTCACTTCCAATCATCGATTAGTGACCAAAGAACCAACTACGTCAATTGGGTGGCCTATCAACGTTAAGGAAAGTAGGGTAACATGCAAAGGCAAGTTAAAAGGGCAAGGTCATATCTCAGTACTCTTATGTTTTCAAGGTCGAAGTTGGATTCCTTATCGAGGATGCCCCAAGCGTTATGGGAATGAAAATGTGAAGGGCCATACATTAAAACGTCTCATTAGACACTGGTCATGTTAGTGATAATAAATCCATAGCTGAGGGCAAAGAGGTCCATACGGGAGGACAAGTAAAAGCGTGTCCTAGCGGTATTCTCAGAAATTACCATCTGAATGATCTGGGAAGGTGGAAGGTTGACTGGTCCAAGCAAAAGCGTAGGCAAAATTCACACCAAGCCCAATATTTCCATAAGGCGGAAGTGGAAGCTAGTGATTTTCCCTTGTGCAGCGCAAGGGGGACTTTTGGGTTTCCTGAAGGGAAGAGGTACCAGGGTACCATGGCATGGTGAGGATGGTGCCCCGCATTTTGTACTGCCATCATGTGGTAAGGGAATAACCGGAGTGAGGGAGGGGGGAGTGAGACTCCAGAGAGCACGAAAAGATACTGGGGAGGGGAGGTAGGTATGAAAAGGCGAACAGAGCTGTTGATTTTGTGCGTGTGTGAGATCAGAGAGGGGAAGTGTGTATGTGTGAAATGTCATATTGGTAGTACGATAAGCTAACCGGCGTGTGTGTGGGTGGGGGACAGGGACCGCTTCTCTTTTTGCTGCGTGCAAGAAAGAGAGCATGCCTTACACAGCGGCGCTGGCCGCGGCTTTCTTGAGGACAGCTGCGTCTGCGGGTGGTGCAGGGACGAACGAGTTTGCCTTCAGCTGGTATTTATTTACCTTTTTTAAAAAATTATCTGGATTCTCTTACCTATTCTTTATTATTATTATTGTTATTGGTGCTCTGCTGTTTATTTTGTTTTAAACTTTTAAGTCTTTAAGACCGGGAAAAAAAGTCGTCAAGCGGCCTCGAGCGGCGCGCGGGCTATACGACCTTATGCGAGAATGGGAGCCAGCCTCCAGGGTAGTAGCTCAGAGGCTCCTCCAGGGGCCCGTGGGGGAGGGGGCCCGGGGGCGGGGCCCGCTGTCCTATTGTGTTACGTATGAAAACAACAGCCAAAAAGAAAGGCAGAGGCTGGCCTTGTTCGTTAATTTATTTATTTAGTTAATTATTTGGGAATGGATGCGAAAAAGGGAAAACTGACGCGGGGGGTGTGGGCAGCGTGGTGGACTGCAGGCGGCTCCTGGAGCCGGCGCTGGAGGAGGGCTGCCTGGGCAACTACACACTGTCGCTGCTGCAGAGCGCCCGCCTCAAGAAGGACGGCTCCCACTTCTGGGACTTCGCCCGCCTCCTCGCCTCCTCCATCGACAAAGACGCCCGTAAAGGCAAACAGTTCTCCAAAATGCCCCTCCTCAACATGCTCTTCTCTCAGGTGCGCTCACTATCGTACACTGCTAACCACAAAACACTGGCATTTTCGTGTATTTGTGCCTGTTGCGATTTCTGAAATTACTGGCTGCAATTTAAAAATACCTGCGGAGTTTTTGAGTAATTTAGTTATCAAACCTGCCTTTCATATAGACTAGGCGCTCTACGCCTAGACTTAGCTCGGCGCCTCGCACTGAGGCGTGCGTGATTTTTTGCCGGGGGGTGCCGGGTCTCATGGCACCTGCCCCCGCGCTCCCTTTTTTTCTTGTGGGGGAGGTGGGGGCTGCCACGTGGCACCTGCCCCCCACCTCTCGTTAACTAATAGTAAAGATTTGAACAATCAAAATCCGAACTAGTCTTGCCTTTATTTTTAGCAATTGCAAAAAAAAAGTTTTTGGTGAGTGATGCTAATATATTACACACACACACACACACCCTCCCTTTTCACGATATCGTTTTTTCACTTAATTTGTTAATGTAAATGAGGGCTGTAAATGTCCCAACATTGACGAGCAACGATCTAATTGGAGGAGTGGGGTGAAACCCAGCAATTTAATGTGTGTGTACCTTCTTGTTCAACCTTCCAAATACCAAATTCTAACACTTCATTGTTTGACAACAAGCCACCTTTATTAAATTTTTTGTAATGAAAAGAGCTATTATGTAAAGCATTGCCTCATTTGTAGCAATGGAATGTAACATGCTTCACCAACTTCTTTGATAGGTAGGTTGAAGTGCAATCTATAATTTTAGAGTCACATGGAATCTAATATCATGATTTTCTTCTAAACATTAGCCTTTCCTTGAAGTGTAGATATGTGCGTGCGTGCTTGCGTGCGTGCGTGTGTGCGTGCGTGTGTGTGTGTGTGTGTGTGTAATGAGTCTTACATGGGTAGTGTAGCATTGTTGGCTTGTTTTGGCAAATTTGAGAACATCAATTAACTAGTTCATATTTATTGCTCTAAGGTGTAAGTTGTTTGATTATTTTGGCAGGTTCTAAAACATCCATCCATGACTCCAAGTTCATCATATCGAACCGTGTTGTTTACACTCCCACTAGACAACCCTACACAAAGACGTTTCAATGAAGACCATGTAGGAGTTGTGGGGACTCTTGGTCCACTCTCCTCGTTACATTTTGTGGGCCCATGCTTTTCAGTGGCAGAGACAATTCTTGAGGGCCCTGAGCTTCTACTTTCCTTTGTTTATCCTAATCCACTATACTCACGTGATCAAATTCTTGGATTCCTTTATTTGACAATTGACCACCTTCACCAAGCCATCAAAGAGTACTCTTAGTTTAACTATATGGAAAATGAACAAATATATTCCTTTCGTCATCCATAGGTTGTTTTATATTAATAGGTTCCTCAACCTTTTAAACTAAAATGAGGGTTAATAGTAGATTATTCTTATATGATCTCTTACCTCAACCATAGTTATCCACCAAATGCCCTCATTTCCTCTCAAACTACAAGTTGTAAATTCATTCTCAACGATACATATGGACCTAGAAAATGGCTGTCCTATATAGTGGATTGCTTTTTTAGAATGCAACAACTAAAACATTTTGTGAACCTACATGTGAGCTTTTAAGGTTTCAAAATCTTGTTATGCACGTTTCTTGTTTTATAGTTATATGAATATGATGACTACAACTTATTGAACCATGATCAATTGATCTTACATTACTATTAGCCTTGATAATGCAACGAATAAGCTATAAATTTTAGTGATCCTACATACGAAGTTTAAGGTTTTGAAATCTTGTTTTGCATGTTTCTTGTTTTATTAGATATATTAGGACTTCATTCTTATTGAGCAATGATCAAATGATCTTATATTGATTACTATTAGCCTTAACTTGTCCTTGACAAGTGTAGCTTATTCATACATGTGTACGATATCCAATATCTCCAAGAATTAAAATTGTATGTAGAATAGTCATCAATAACTGTTGGTACAAATATAACATTGTCATCTCTTATACATGCTTAAATTATTGACTACGAATGCCATTATCACCCCAATGTAAAAGGCCATTGTCCCTACATTGTAACATCTCTCTCTCTCTCTCTCTCTCTCTCTCTCTCTCTCTCTCACCCACCCACCCTTTAAATCGCTTCATTGTTAGGCCATGTTTGTGTCATGATAAATGTAGTAACTTCTCTAACCTTTGGCATTTATTTGCATGTTTGTGATAATGAGACTTCAAAGTGGTTGAGTAGAACCTATAGGTATGGTTTGAGATGTTTGGATATTGCTGAGGTTTGAATGACTACATTATTTACCTTAGTTTGGGCATGGTAGATAAAGTAATCTTCTATGTATGAGTGATATGTAGGCAAATCAAGTGTCATTCAATGATGATTGTATCTTGAAAAAATGTACTAAAATGGAGAATCAAAGATTTCAATCATTGTATTCTATTCCTTATTGATATGATTAGTTTCCCCTTATTGAAGTTCATGATGCTTGTATTTGGGGATTGTAAGCATGCGATTCTTGATTGTGTATTGTATTTTCTTGTACATAATATTTTGTGTGGATATTATTAGGCCAATAAACTTGGTGATCTTTTAAGTCTCTTGTGGATTGACCATGCAATTAACGAAATTCTTGAGAGTTTCGGGTGGAAGAAGGTGACCTTATCCATACACGCACTAGAGGTTATAGGGTTCAATTTTTTGCTCAAGTAGCAAATTGGTCGAATGTATATTAGACGAAAACATGTTTACTTCTAGAGCATTAACCAAAGCAATGGATGCTAATTAGTTTAATGCCTATGATGAATTAAAAAGCAAAGTTTTGGAGAGGTTTACAAAGGAAAAAATAATAGACCATATTTTTGAAAGATCAAGAAGATAGGGTAGAAATCTAGTTCAAGATTGCGCTTAGAAGTTTTTGAACTTATTAAAAATGCTAGATGAGATGGATAAGCCTCTAAGAAGATGATTGCCTTTGATTTCATTAAGGGTTTGAAGAGTAATATTAGAGGTTTTATTGTTAATATAGAGCCCTAATGCAACTCCTAGTTTTAATGAGCTAGCGAAGCAACAATAAGGGTGGAGAAAAGGCTAGGCTTAAGTTGCTTGAAGAGGAAATCTAAGATTAATACATGAATTCTAAGGTAGAATTAGAGTAAAAGTGAGGAAGAGGACTCAAACTCAAAATCAGAGTTTTAGCAAGGAGTAAGAGAAAATAAATATGATGATAGTAAGATGAAAATGTATAAAATAAAGAAAGCCAATAAGAAAGGTAAGGAGACGTAAGGATAAAAAGAGGTCTAATACCACAAAGAACTTTGAGAGTAAGATGAATGTGAAGATTAAGGAGAGATTGAAAGAGTTTGAGGTTATAAGTTAAGCCAAAATAGATAAGTTTTTTCATGAGACCATAGCATGTTAGCACAATCCAAATATCATGAGAAGTCATGTAGCACCTATGATGCATCTAAGAATGAGGACATAAGAGCTAGTATAAGTAAATTAGAATGTACTTAAAAATAGGTAGTAAGGAGGATTTTGGGGACTAATTTGGAAAACATGAGACTATTATATGATAGTCTCTAAAAATACTAGGTATAGTATGGGGGCATGCCAACGAATATAGAGATTAATATGGTAGATTAGAAAAATGTTTAGTGAAAAATATTTTGTATGAAATAATTATTTCATATGAAACCATTAAAAAATATTCTTTCATATAAAAAAAAAGTTCACTTATAAAAATGGAGATTCTACTATGCGTGTCATGTCTTATTGGTCTCTATTGCTAATGGGTTGTTAGGACAAAGGTAAGGAAATTTTAAACAAAAAAGATAAGTCATCTAACTATAAAATTTAGCTCAATGACCTCTTATAAGATGTAAAATCTTTAAAATTAATTTAGTTAAATAATATTTATAATTTATAATATTGAATGAGTTAATAATGTAAAATAAATAAATTATTTTAATATTAAGATTTACTCAAATTTAATAATTAAGTATAATATATTTAATTTAAATATTAAATACAATTTAAAGTAACTTTAAATAATTAAGTAAAGTAAATTATGAATTGAAAATTGTTTTTAAAAATTATATAACTATACATTTTTAACTTTTTTTAATTTATCCTTTAAGTAGATCTCTTTAGAATTAGGGAAAAGCTTAGAGAATAGTAACAACTTTACTTGATAAATTTATTCTTCAAGTACACATGTTTAGGAGTAAGGAAAAAATTAGAGGATAGAATAATTTTACTTGATGAATTTATCTTTTAAGTAGGCTTGTCTAGGAATATAAATAAACTTAGAAACTACTTTACGTACAAGTTACTATCATGTTAGAGGATGGAAACAACTTTACTCACTATCCTCCAAGTTATTTTTTCTTGTAAATAAGTCCACTCGAGGAATGGCACTTTCATTATATCATCTCTTTTTTTCTATCATAGAAGTTTCATTCGAGCAAGTAGTAGAAGGCTATAGGTTGTTTTGAGAAAGTACTATCTTGGCATACATCTCTATTTAAAGATTACATATGTTTAGAATGGGATGTTTTAGTAGTCTTATAAAGAATAATATTAAATTTATGAAAATTGTACGATTTGTTAGTAGCTTTATGAAAAAATATTTTGATCATTTTATTTAAAATTTATTAAAATTTACATGTGAAATTAACATCAAGTTATTGTGTAATGTATAGTACTACATTGCACATTAGCAAATATTAGGCTTGCACATTAACAAACATCAAGTCTGTAATTTAGAGTAAGTAAAATTCCAAAATGACAATACATTGACTCTAGTAAAACCGTGTATAAGCTACATTGAGGTCCCACTAACTCGCAAATGAAGTGTGTACTATGTGGACACAAATTTAAAGTTGGAGCTTTGCGTATTAATAAACATTTATTAAAATTACTAAGAAATATTACAGCTGGCACAAATCCATGAACAAATGCAAATAAAGTTATTGTTTTGGAAGTTTTGGGGGAATTCATAATAGATATAGAACAAAAGAGGCAAAAAGGTAATTGCTATGAAAATAGGATGATTCTTAATTTTTTGGATTTTCTTTGTCTATTTGCATGATGGCGTGTATCATACATGGAATAAGTCACGTATCAAGTTGCAAATAGACAAAGAATATATGGATTGCTTTAGTGGTTATGGATTTGCACATTTTAATGCCTACGATGAATTAAAAAGTAAAATTTTGGAGAGGTCTATAAAGGATAAAATAATAGAACATATTTTGAGAAAGATAAAAGAAGATAGAGTAGAAATCTAGTTCAAGATTATGCTTGGAAATTTTGAACTTATTAAAAATGCTAGATGAGATAGATAAGCCTTGTTAGGAGATGATTGTCTCCTATTTCATTAAGGGTTTGAAGAGTAATATTAGAGGTTTTATTGTTAATATAGAGCCCTAATGCAACTCCCAATTTTGATGAGCTAGCGTAAGTAGTAATAAGGGTGGAGAAAAGGCTAGGATTAAGTTGCTCGAAGAGGAAATCTATGAATAATACTTTGAATTATAAGGTAGAGTTAAAGTAAAAAGTGAAGAGGAGGAGGAAGACTTAAACTCAAAATCAGAATCTTGTGAGGAGTAAGAGGAAATAAATGTGATGATAGGAAGAAGAAAATGTATAAAATAAAGAAACCCAATAAGAAAGATAAGGAGACATATAATGATAAAAAGAGGTCTAATACCTCAAAGGACTTTGAGAGTAAGATGAATGTGAAGATTAAGGAGAAATCAATTGAGTTTGGAGTCATCGGTCAAGCCAAATAGAATTTTTTTTTCACATGTGTTAGAAAAATGGATAGGAAACCACACAGTAAAATCCAAATATCAAGGGAAGTCATTTTGCACCTATGGTGCATCTAAGAAATGAGGATAGAAGAACTGGTATAAGTAAATTAGATTGTACTTGAAAATAAACAATAAGAAGAATTTAGGGACTAAGTAGAATCGTATAAATTGGAAAATACATGACTATCATACAATGGCCCCCAAAAATACTAGGTATAATGTGGAGACATATCAACAAAAATGTAGGTTACCATATTGGATTTTTAAGATGTTTAGTGAAAAATTATTTTGTGCAAAGTAATTCTTTCATATGAAAGAATTCAAAAACATTATTTCATACGAAAGAATGTTCCCCTATACAAATGGAGGTTGTATTATCATGTCTGATTTGTCTCTATAGCCAAGGGACTGTTAAAACAAGAGTAAAGAAAATTTTAAGAAGAATTGCAATGAGTTATCTAAGTATTAAATCTAACTTATTGGCCTATTATAGGCTTCCTATGCTTTCAAAATTATAATAATTAGTTAATTATATTTTAAGTAAATCAATAATTAATTTAAAGTGAATAAATGATTTTAATCTTTAAAATTTGTTAGATCTAATAGTTAAGTAAAATAATTTTAATTAAAATATTAAATCATTTTGAATATCTACATAAAATAAAATATAAGTTAAAATTTTTATTTTTATTTGAATTAATTAATTGAAATATGTTTTAAGGAAAACTTAAAGAATGAAAACATTTTTTCTTAAGTAGATCTCTTTAGAACAAGGAAAAAACTTAGAGTATAATACCAACTTTACTTAATAAAATTATTCTTCAAAAGTAGATAAGTGAAGTAACTGAATAAAATTATAACACAAAAAAGCAATCAGATTATCACAATGTAGGATGCTATTCATGACATTGGCATCTTGTACAAGGAGACAAAGCTACAATTAGACAATATAAAGAAGATGAATACCAAGTTAACATAGGAGCAAAAACAAAAGAAAAAGCCAATTTATGAGTTATTTGAGAATAGTGGTGGCCAGTGGAAGTGAGTAAGTATCATGCCATGCAAGGTTGCTTCGATGAAAACCTAGGTGAGGGTGAGCATCAATCGTTTCAAAGATTGCTAAAGGAAAGTTCATTGGATGATACTTTGAGCAATCAAAAGTCCAAGGTTGTGAAGGAAAAGGTGAAATCCATGCTAAAAGATGTCTCAAAAAAGTTTGTAGATGTGGATGCACAATCTATTTGTGAAAAAGTTAGAATCAACACATAGACTTAAAAATATTCAAGGATGTGAAGGATGGGTTTGGTTGTATGTTGAAGAGAAACAAAATCATGTCTCTTCCTAGACATTCAAAGTTAATAGAGGCTCGAAGGCTACTCAACTTAAAGGTTTTGGAGTGTGGAAACATTGAAGTGGTGACAAAAGATTCATATGAGGTTAAGCTTAAAAAGCTCAATAATTACTAGCTAGATCTATGCAAGATACAATCAGAAATGGTAGTGTATTATAATATATCTATTAAATAATGCAGTGTAAATTGTAGTCTATCATTAAATTACTTAAAAGTGAGGTTATCAAGGAAGTAAGCTAAAAAAAAAAGCCAGTGTTACTTTGATGGATAAATCCTTAAATTTGGTAAGAACAACCCAAGAAACTTTAGTGTTCAATGAAAGCACCGTGTATGGTGGCTTATTGCATGTGATGTTCCTAAAATATTTGAGGTGCTATAGCTCTTTTTCACATGGACAAGCATTCCAAACATCATGGATCGCCAATAACAGAGTGAGATGCTCTTAGTCAAAGGATATGGTGAATACCTAGTTGAATGACACCTTATAGGAGACTTGAAAACTTTGAAATGCATGTGTGAAATTTCCAATGGTGCAAATGCAAAATATTTATGCTTATATTTCTTGATAGAGATTAAAAGTAGAGTAGAAGTTGAAGCATGAGCAAAAGTAAGAAGGGGGTAAGAGCTATAGAGGTTCAAGCAAGAAGAGAGAGATTGGTATGTGAGAACTCCAACCGTTATAATGTGTGACATGCTTTCCCTTATTCTATTCCCATTAAAACAATAAAGAATAAAGTCATAATGATGGGCATTGCCACTTACAGTGTATACATGTGTGAATACAATATACAATAAATATAAGCAACTAGGCACAGGTAGCACTTAACCCCCAATAACCTCCATCTTAAAGGTTAATGTACCTAAGTGTAGAGAAAAAAATAAGAAAAAATTCACAAAGTACAAAGTGTACATAGAAGTACAACAGGATGAGAAAATACATTATCTCATCCTATATCCATCATCTTCCTAAGGAAGGCATATCGTTCCACTAGTAGACTTTTAGTGAGCATACTTGTAGGTTCATATCCATAGGGATCTTGATAAGCTCAATATATTTTTCCTCTACCACCTTTTTGATGAAGTGATAGTGCATCTCAATGTGCTTTGCCTTTGCATGAAAGATCGGATTACGGGCCCAACTAAATGGCACTCATCGAATAATTTGAATACAGTATAAGATTCATAGTCATACCAAGATCTGCAACTAGACGGCCTAACCATAGGGCCTCCTTGCAAGCCTCAATGAATACAATATACTCAGTCTTGGTAGTAGACAAGGCTATGCACTTTTGTACCCTGGACATCTAAGAGATAGCACCTCTAGCAAAGGTAAAGACATAGCTAGAGGTGGACTTTCTAGTATCTGCATGTTCTACATAATCGGAGTTAGTGTAACTCATGACTCGTGTTTCCTGGCCACCATAGAAAATATACATATCTGCAGTGCCTTTAAGGTATCTCATGATACCCTTCTTCATTGCATCTCAATGTTGCCTGCAAGGTGTAGCCATATAATGCACCATAACTCCCACTACAAATGCTATGTAAGGGCGAGTGGCTATCATGGGATATATATCAAACTACCCACCACAATTACACATGAAACCTTGGCTATTGTGGCGGCTCTCTCATCATCTGAGTGGGGACAATCTACTTGACTAATCACATGAGATGGTAATAAATAGCCAATAGCCTTACCATCCTGCATATGGAATTACTTAAGTACTCTATGAATGTATTCCTTCTAGGACAAGTAGAGAAGTCCCTTAGAGTGATTACACATAATGCACATACCAAGTATATGTGAGGTGTGCTCCATATCCTTTATCTCAAATCTCTTCTTGAGCTAAGTCCTTAAAGCATCAAGCTCAACATGAGCACTCCTAGCAATAAGCATATCATCAACATAAAGTATCAAGATAATAAGGCTACCATCACGTGTATTCTTTATGTATAGACATGGATCCATATCATCAGCAAGAATACCCCTGTGAATGTATGAAAGCATAAAACTTGTGGTACCATTCATTAGGAATCTCTTAAGCCTATAAAGACTCTTTTTTCAATTTGCACACTAGGTGTTCCTTGCCTTTTTACACAAAGCCCTTAGGTGGTTGTATACAAATGTCCTCATGTAGGTCCCCATGTAGAAAAGCCATCTTAACATCCATACAATAAATATCCAAATCCAACTAAGCAACCAAGGCCAATATTAAGCATAGGATAGTTATCTTGACCACATGAAAGAAGTTTTTATCATAAAAATCAACTCCCATTTCCTGCTTAAAATCCTTAGTAACTAATTTGTCCTTATATGCTGGCTTTGGGCAACCAGGGGTACTATTTAACTTATATACCTACCCACATGGCAATGTATACTTTTCATTAGGAAAGGAAACTAAGTTCCATGTATGGTTCTTCTGCAATGAATCAAACTTAGACTTCATAGCTCTCTCCCAAGAATGAGAATCACCTCTGCACATAGCCTCATCATAGGTAAGTAGCTTAGTAGAGTCATGATATAATCCATAGAGGGCTCATAGCGATTAGGAGAACGTAAAGCTCTAGCAAAACATCTAAAAACTGGTTGTGGGGCCTGTATAGCCTATTCTCTTTGTTCAACATCATGATCCTACACAACAGGTGGATCTCAGGCCACTACATCTTGGTGCATAGATCGGATGCTGTATGCGTGTGTAGTGAATGCCGGAAGGTTCCCAAGAATAAAGTACTCTACAAAACCTTCATAAAAGCAAAAGGGAGCTTGCATGGCATGAGACCAAAAAGACGAATTGGGTGCAATCTTCCCCCATGCCTTGTGTGAGTGCTTCACAAGGTATGTATTTATAGATTTATTTATATTTTAGCTTAAAAATAGCTCACTTTACAAATAGCATGCTTTTGCTTTTGTGTTTCAAATATAAAGTAAGGCGTTTGGGCGTCCAAAAATTGAGTTGTGCCCAAATACAAATGTCAAATAATGAAATATTTAACCAAGCGCCTACGCACGTACAATATAATAAGTATTTTGTCAAGCACTTTAATAAATAAGCGCGCTTAAATAAATATTGGCGCAACGCCTTTAGTGATAAGGCATGTGCCCATAAAAAATGGTAATTCTTCTAGGCATTTGGATTCACGTCATCACCCGGTGCTACCCAACACCACCGTTGCCTGCTCTACACATAAACTAAAGCATTCACAATTGTTACAAAATAATAAAATAAAACCAACAAAAGTGAATACCTAGCAGTCTTCAGCTACA
This sequence comes from Lygodium microphyllum, assembly GCF_053477565.2. Classification (NCBI taxonomy): domain Eukaryota; kingdom Viridiplantae; phylum Streptophyta; class Polypodiopsida; order Schizaeales; family Lygodiaceae; genus Lygodium; species Lygodium microphyllum. The sequence goes on along the minus strand of NC_141137.1, from coordinate 117,724,779 downwards.
AAATAATTAAATAGGTTGGAACTCTGTCCTAATCTTAATTTAATTTGAGTGCACACTCTAAACTCGTAAACGTCCATTAATTTAATATGTATTTTATGGAATCACCCATTGTGGAATCACCCATGTGCACATTAAATTAATTTGACGCCTGAAAAGGACATGCGTCCCCGTCAACTTCTCGCACAAAGAATCCACCTTGTGTACGAGCCTCGATAAATAAATATAATCATAGAATCCACCGTGGAATATGCCTCCTGGCATCATACCCTCGGGGTGGGATATCAATTGTCAATTGCTATTAGCTCAATGTGGAGCAAGCAGTGAGGGGTAAGCACTTAGGTCGCGGGCGTGCATCCATTGGGCCTCTTCAATAGGATGATTTTTAAACTTAACCAAATATCTAGAATATCTACAGCCAATTCTAGTGGTCATAAAGTCAGTGTCTAGAATAGTTTCAAGTTCAAGGATTTCAGTTTCTTCTTCTAACAAAGGAGGATTTTCATAGACTGGGTGGACAAGTAATTTGCCTCTAAAAGGTCGTAAAAAATTGATATGAAAAGTATTATGAATCTTCCAATGTTTGGGTAGTTCTAATTTAAATGCATTGTTATTGATCTTGTGGATTATTTTGAAAGGTTCATAAAAACTAGGTGCTAATTTAACAACAGGGTGTTTCTCAACATTTTTCAATCTTCTCTTTTCAATGTGTAACCATACATAATCACTAACATTGAAACTCATGGCTTATCTTTTCTTATTATCTTGTTTAGTGTATGATTGTTGGGCTTTCGCAATCATATCTTTAACTTGAGCAAAAATAGTAGCATGCATATTGGCAATATCATCAGCAGCTTTAACTTTATTCGACAATGATGTAACAGGTGTAGGCAATCTATGTCCATAAATGATTTCAAAAGGTGCTTTATGCGTAGCTGTATGTGGTGTATTATTGTATGCAAATTGAAGTAAATGCAAATGTGTGTCCCATGTTTGTGATTTTTAAATTGTGTATATAAGCAAAAGATCTAGAATTGTACTGTTAGTAGCTTCTGTTTGCCCATTGGTTTCAGGATGGAATGTAGATGAGAAATCAATCTTAGTACCCAAATTAGCAAACAAAGTAGCCCAAAAATTATTACAAAATCTAGAATCGTGGTCAGAAGTAATAACTTTTGGCAAACCATGATTAGTGAAAACAGTCTTAGAAAACAATTGCGTAGCTTGAGATGCAATTAATGTTTTCTTGCATGGTAGAAAATATGCTTGTTTACTAAATCAATCTACTATAGTCCAAATCATATCATGATTAGCTTGTGTATTAGACAAACCAGTTATAAAATCCATTGAAATATGTTTCCATGGACAGTTAGGAATTGGTAAAGGCATTAACAAACCATATTTCTTACCATGGTGCCCGGGTAATTCACTATATGTATACCCTCTATATCACGTGCGTTTAAGGTCTATTTATAAATATCCTTATCTATGAATTTTTTCTTAATAAAACATAACCCTTTTTTATTCAATTTATAAGGAACCCCTTTATATGGGACCCTTATGTATATAAAAAATATATAAAAATGGTATTTTAAAAATCCTTTATGTTGAACCCATGTGATACATACATATATTTATGACTGACCTCCTCGAGCCATAGTGTCGCTTAACTCCTTGGAAAATTAAACACTCAGAAACAAAGTTAGAAACATGAGATTCCATTTGTGGCCAGTAAAAATCTTCAATCAAGGTTCTTAAAGTGGAAATAATGCCTCTATGACCTTGATATGGAGGATTATGAATTTTGTGCAACACAATTGATCTAAATTGAACAGCGACACACAATCTTTTCTCATAAAACATAAATCCATCAGAGTAAGACAAATAATCAATTGGAATCTAGTTATTAACAACTAATTTATTCAAATCAGCTTGAAAATTGGGGTCATGGTCATAGGTATCCTTCATAGGAGTAAGTGAATCAAAGGATAGAACGGAAATATTATGGATACTTGGTCTTCTACTCAAGGCATCGGCAACAACATTCTCTCTTCCCAGATGATATTGGATAAGTGGGTGAAAACTTTGAATGAAAGCAGCCCATTTAATGTGACGGTTAGAAATTTGTGGCTGACTAAGGAGATGTTTGATACTTTACTGGTCAATTTTAATCATAAATTCGGATGCCATCAGATAATGTTTCCATTGACGTAAAGCTTGTACTACAATTAACAATTCTTTATCATAGGTGGAATACTTCAATTCAAAAGGTTTAAGTTTGCAACTAGAATAGGCAATGGGATGTGAATCTTGCATGAGCATAGCTCCTATTCTTGATCCGCTAGCATCAGTGACTACTAGGAAGAATGGTCGATTAAAATTAGGTAATTGCAAGATAGGTGCATGTATTAAATTATGTTTCAACAAATCAAAAGTTTTTTTTTGGTTGTCAGACCAATGATACACAACACCTTTCTTTAACAATTTCGTCAAAGGCAATGTAAGTAATGAAAAAATAAATTTTCTATAAAAGTTGGCAAGGCCTAAGAAAGAATGTAACTCATGTACATTTTTAGGGATTGACCAATTCAAAATTGTCTCTATATTTTTAAGATCAACGCGAATACCATCAGAAGAAACAATATGACCTAAATATTCAATTTGGGTTTGGAAAAATTCACTCTTGTTAGGGTTAGCATACAATTGATTCTCTTTCAACAATTTGAAAACTAAAGATGGATGTCTACAACACTCATTCTCATTCTTACTAAAAACCAAAATATCATCAAAGAAAACAATCACACAATTCTGATACTTCAAAAATATACGATTCATCATACGACTGAATGTAGATGGTGCGTTGGTCAAACTGAAAGGCATAACAAGAAATTCGTAATGACCAAACTGAGTTCTAAATGCAATCTTAAAAATGTCAAATGTATCCAAGCGTACTTGATGATATCCAGATTTGAGATCTATCTTGCTAAAAATAGTGGCCCCTTGTAGTTTATCCATGAGGTTGTCTACCCTAGGGATCAGATATTTATTCTTAACAATGATTTTGTTTAAGGCGTGATAGTCAATGCACATCCTATAGGTATTATTTTTCTTCTTAACTAATAGGACATGTGCACCAAAAGGATAACTACTGGGCCTAATGAGTTCGCGATTCAATAGTTCCTCAACTTGTGTTTGGATTTCTTTTTGTTCAATCAGATTGTGTCTATAAGGTGCTTTACATGGTAGTTGAGAACCTAGGATCAAATCTATTTTATGGTCTTTAGGATGTGTAGGTGGTAAATCGGGTTGTAAATCAATAGCAAACAATCTTTAAATTGTAAAAGAAATTGTGCATGCCTAGGATGCATCTGATTTTCCTTAGCTTCAATTTCATTCACCCATACTAAATATGATTTATTACATTTTCTCAATGCACGTTTAGCTTGTGTGTAACTGAGTAATGGAAAATTATCAAAGGTGTGTAATCCATGTAATATGATTTGGTTTTTGTTAAAATGAATTTTCATGGAATGTGTGGAATAATCTACGTTAGGGTTATATTTGTGACACCAAGGCATTCCTGAAATAATATCACTAGCTTGCAAAGGCACAACCAAGAAATTTCTTCGCTCAACATAATCATCGATTTTAATCTCTAAATCATGCAGTTCTTTTGTACCATTGTATCTAGTGCCCAAGAATGCAGTCTTTATGTGATAATTCATTGGAATAATAGATAAATTCAATTCTTTTACCAACTTTGTAGAAATAAAATCATGCAAATTTCCATCATCATGCAAAACAATCTTTTCTCGACCATGCACAAAACATTTCATTGTTAGTAATGAATGAGGATTTGGCATACTTAGTAAAGTATCTGAAAGCATCACCGATATCATCATAATCTTCAAGTCTGGCATATCTTCATGGTCCTTGTCAATTAGTTGCTCCCAAGTGATTGATTTGAACAGCTTGCTTCTTGAACTAACAGTTCGTTGCTAAGTGTCTAGGTTGATGACACTTGTAGCAAACCATAGACTTTGCTTTGGAGACATTATTGGTAAGGGCTAGAAATTTGGGTATATTGGGATTTGGTTGGAGGGAAGGCTTAGGGTTTGCATTAGTATTTGATGGTAAAGTAGGAGGTTGAGTCCAGGGTCTACGAAAAGAAGAAGGAGCAAATCGATTTTGATTGAATCTTCGGAAGTTAGAATTGAATTGCTTTGTACCAAAGTTACCATTAACCAAAAATTGTTACGGCCACTTTTCATATCCACGAATTTTATCCTCCGCATCATGCACTAAAGAAATCACATCCTCCAAAGTCTTTGGCTTGAACATATTCACTTCCACATAAAAGTGACCAAGCAAACCGGACACATACTTGCGCTTGTGGGTCGCCTCAGGAACATCTTCAAGCATTCAAAGTTGAACTAAGGCACTCCAAAAATGCTCAGTGTATTGCGGGATGGATTCACGATCTCTTTGTTGTAGGAGATCCCATTTTTTGATAGCTTTCTCATGGAATTGAGGTGGAAGGAAATTCTGTAAAAATTTCTTTTGAAAGGCTTCCCAAGTAGAGGGACAATCAACACTCTTGCGGACAACAGTCTACCATAATGATGCTCTGTCTGCTAGATGGTTAGTGATGCATTTAAGTTTATCTTTTTTAGCATATTGCTTTTCATGAAAATAGTCGTCAAACTGACTAATGAAAGCAAGAACAATTTTGCCATCACGTTGCCCATTAAAAGTGCGTAATTTAAAATTTATTTTACTTATCTTGGCCTCTTTCTAAAGAGCTTGTGCATTGAGTGTTGCATCAATAGTATGCCGAATAACATCTTCAGGTTGTGCTCCATCTTGATCGACAATGGATTTTGAAGTATAGCCAGTTGTGCTTGCAAGTTTTGACGTGCTCTTCGCTCTTCTTAAAGTTGCACCATGATTAGATTTGATTTCTGCTCCATAGTTGGCTCTGGCAAATCGCCTTTGCCCATAGAATTGTCCATATTATGATTCGACATCCTGGATTTGTTTGAAGATTCGTCGCTCGTCTTCTAATCACATGTGAAGAAGCTCACCACGAACTTGCTTTGGTTATTAGGATGCCTTTGCTTTTACAATCATGCTTTTCTTGGGTACAACAATTGATAATGATCTTCTTCCAAGCAAAATAGTCTTCTGTATAGACTGCGTGTGACAACCTGCTTGCTATGAATCCGCTCAGCCAAGTTGCAAGTGGGAACATGGGCTTGCTGAAACTTTGAAACTGGTTCGGGAATACCACAGTGTGAACATCCGCTATGTAGAAGATTGATAAATAGACTTGAAGCTTTAGATTAAGCTTAATAATTTTAAGCTTTTATAAAGCTTAATGATTTTTAGGAATTTGATGGAGGACGACGGCACGTTCTGGACAGAATTAACGGCCGTGAGTACATGCTTCTGCCACAGATCGTGAAATTGTGGAGAGCTTAAGCTCCCTTTAAGCTTCTCAAGCTTCTAAACTCAAACTTCATAAAAACTCATTGTCTGTTTCTTTGTAAAAAAAAAAAAAAGATTTGTAAAGGAACTTCATGAGTGATCCTCCACCTCTTGGGAGAGGTCCTTTGCGATCAGAGGGTACAATAAGGGGTTCTTCACCGCCAAGAACATGCATGTGTTGTTAGTTCATCGTGAGATAGCCTATAGAGCCTGTTCGTTCCAAGAGCTTCGCCTTTGTGCGAGATGGTAAGCGATTGGAAGCTCTTAATCTCAACCTCGCTCTAATACCACTGGTGCATAGATGGGATGCTACATGCGTGCATAGCGAATGCTGGAAGGTCCCCAAGAACAAAGAACTCTACAAAACCTTCATAAAAGCAAAAGGGAATTTGCACGACATGAGACCAAAAAGACAAGCTGGGTGCAATCTCCCCCCATGCCTTGTGTGAGTGCTTCACAAGGCATGTATTTATAGATTTATTTATCTTTTAGCTAAAAAATAACCCACTTTACAAATAGTATGATTTTTCTTTTGCTTTTGCGTTTGCTTTTGCCCAAACATAAAGTAAGGCGTTTGGACATCAAAAAATCGGGCTGTGTCCAAATACAAATGTCAAATAATGAAATATTTAACCAAGCACCTATGCCCATACAAGATAATAAATATTTTGTCAAGCGCTTTAATAAATAAATGCACTTAAATAAATATTGGCACCACACCTTTAGTGATAAGGTGCACACCCATAAAAAATGGTAATTCTTCTAGGCATTTGGATTTACATCATCGCCCGGTGCTACCCAATGTCACCGCCGCCTACTCTACACATCAACTGCAGCATTCACAATTGTTAGAAAATAATAATATAAAATCCAACAAAAGTGAATACCTAGTAGTCTTTAGCTACAAAATAATTAAATAGGTTGGAACTCTGTCCTAATCTTAATTTAATTCGAGTGTGCACTCTAAACTCGTAAACATCCATTAATTTAATATGTATTTTACGGAATCACCCACGTGCACATTCAATTAATTTGACACACGAAAAGGACAGACTATACCATATTGGGGAATATGGGAATTTCCCATAAGTTTGGGACACGTGGTCAAATCCTTGGATTTGTCATAACTTAAACATTATAACTCCAAATCGAGCGCTCTATATCTCAATAGATTCCATTTTTCAAGTGCTTTCCAATGATAGGTCACATCATACGGTTTTGAGAAACTTATGGACATGTTATCCGTGTGCTATCTTTTTAGTATTCAAAAAATGGAAATTAGGAGATTCCCAAACTCCCTAATATTGTGTTAGGCGTCCGTGTCAACTTCTTGCACAAGGAATTCACCTTGTGTACAAGCCTCAACAAATAAATATAATCACGGAATTCACTGTGAAATATGCCTCTTGGCATCAACATTATCAACAACTACAACATGCTGTCTCGCTAGGCCTACTGGTATTGTAACATGAGGCTTCTCTTGAAAGATCACTTGCATATATCAATCACTTGCTTGGGTCTCATATGCATCTTTTTCTCATGGAAAATAATTACAAATAACCTTCTAAGCTAGTAGATCCCAAAGATAGTCCATCTCACTTACATCCAGGAAAGATGCATTTGACGGACTTCAAATCCAACTTGTTGAGCTTGACTTTGGGAATATAGTAGAAAGCCTCACATCCAAAGACTCACAAGTGTACATACGAGGGAGGTTTGATAGACTATATCTCCTTTTTAACTCTACCAAATCAAGAGCACTGCATGGGGATCTATTAATGAGATATACTGTTATAATAATTGCCTTAGCCCAAAGGTGCTACGATAAGTCTACATGACTAAGTATACTATAGACTCTTTCCTAAATGGTCCTATTCATGTACTTTGCAATACCATTCTAGGGTCAAGTGTATGGGGTGGTCAACAGATGCTTAAGGTCCCTCTTATCCAATAGTTGCTTAAATGTCTTAGAGACATATTTACCCCCATTGTTAGATTATAGGTATTTTACCCTATACCCAAACTAGTTCTCAACCATGACAAGAAAGTGCCAAAATATAGGTAATACATTTGATTTTTGCTTAATGGAATAAGATCAAATTTTATGTGAATAATCATATATTAATGTAACAAAGTAATTTGTGCCACCCAAGGACTGATAGGGCATGTGGCCACCAAACATGCACAAGAGCCAAGGCTCACCCACATGTGTGGAACTAGACTTCTTATGCGAGTTATGAGTCTTCTTGCTATATAAATTATTGATATGTCAAGCTTTACATGAGTTGGCATCCCCACTACATGCCTTACTGATGTGGTAGGATATTACTCATTGATATGTTAGATGATCGACATGAGGAGATACGCCAATGATTCTATAGCTAGACTATACCCATGTAGTCTACCTTTGGTTATGGCACATTTATTGTGTCATCTCCTCTTTTCTTAGTGGGTTCACACTTATGACCGCATGTACATATGTGTGGTACTTTCATATTAGTCTTTTATCATGTTATAGAATTAGTTATTTTGTGTGGTAGAAGAAGAAAGAAGAAGAAGAAGATTTTAGCCCTATCTCTTTGCATTCTCAAGTCTCCATTACTTTTGTGTAAGTATCCTTAGGTTCTTCACCTCTCTCCCTTCTTGTCTATGTTCATGATATTAGAGCCATCCTAGCTGTACAAAGCTCGATTGAAAGCTGAGGTGAAGGCGTTGGAGCAATTACCCAAGCAAGCAAGCATTGGGAAAGAATCTCTTCCACCTTACTCAATTTGCCTTGGCTTATAGCTACAGGAGGCTCCTAAGGTTAGTAGGGCTCTAGTCTTCAATTGTAGTGAAACTTGGTGAGTAAGAAGAATAGTATATACACTATAAATAATCCCTTTAGGAATGGCTATTGGGATATTTGGCATTTGAGATCATTTCGACCTCCATTCTAGACTTGCAAGTGGTTTTAACAACAATTTTTAGGTATACTGTAGTTTTGTCTATGTTGCCCGCTTAAAGATGCATAGGTACATATTTCAAATCTATAAGGTTTTAGGTGTTTTTTGGATTATAGACATAGAAGGTATCTACATATAGATTACAAATTGCAATTATTGTCATGCAATCAATGAAAAAGGTTGTATGTTTAGTTGTGATACACCTGGTATCAAGTTACCTACAGATTGCAATTTTTTGCAAGTTATTATTTTGTCAAAATCTATGACAACTTCAAACAAATAATTAGCTAGAAGCTTGATAAGATTAATTATTCTCCATGGAAGTTCAAAATGACAAATTTCTCGAAGAGGAAAGGTGTTTGAAATTACATTGAAGGAGACATGGTAGTAACACCTGAAGTTCCTGCACAAAATACCACTATAGAATAGGTAAAGACTAAGAAAAATTGGAGGCAGACATAGAGTAAAGTCATGTATTGGCTATCTTCATTATCACAGATAGCATGATGTGCTATTTGCAATAATGTGAAACCCTTATTATTGCATGGAAGAATTTGGAAAGGTTGTTCGAAGTAAACACAAAGGCGAGAAAGATGCAACTTAAGTCACAGCTAAACCAAATAAAATGAGGGAACCTATCCATTAATGATCATGCCTTGAAGATCAAAAGTATTGTGAAAGCTCTTGGATCTATTAGTTTGGTAGTTGATAATGATGATGTTATGCATGCATGCTTAAATGGACTTAGACATGAATGCAAGAGCTTCAGGTCATCTATGAATATGAGGGATGATATCCTTGATCTTGCAAACTTGATTTCTTTACTAATACTTGAGGAGAAGAACCTTGGCTTGGATTTCTCTTCTTCTCAGAGCAAAAAAAAGTTTGAAACAAGTGTTTTACTCTACTAGCAAAGGTAGAGGTTGTAACAGAGGCCAAGGTGGTTGTCGTGGTCAAGGTTATGACACACATCAAAATGGAGGAGGATAGTCCTGAAGAAAGGGGGAGTCAAAGAGGGCAAGTTGCAAATTCTAATAGGAAATAGAATTTTGGTGATAGTAGAGGGTAGTGGAATTGTGGTTAGAAAGGCCACATTTTTAAAAATATCCTCAAAAAGAAGGTTGAACTTAGGAGGGGCTCCTCCTAGAATATAACCCTACGTATCTCTACCACCTTCTCAGGCTACCTATGCATCTTGTCTTCATGGAAGACTACATCATGGCTGCGGATGACTTTCTATACTTGTGGATCCCCAGAGGTGGTAACCCATTTCACCTGCATCTCAATAGCCAAGGAAAATGCATTTGACACTCTTAGGATCCAACTTAGTACGCTTGTCTTTGGGAACATGGCAGAATTCCTCACATCCAAAGACACAGAGATGCGCATGACGGAGGTTTCCCAGCCCATATCTCCTCTGCAACTTGGAAATGCAAACCACTGGAAGGTGATCTATTTATGACATGCATAGCTGTACTGATTGCATCAGCCCAAAAGCTTTGTGGTAGGCTTGCGTGGCTAAGCATACTACGTACATGCTCCTGGATGGTTCTATTTATCCACTTAGCCAAACCATTCTGGGGTGGGGTATAGGGAGCGGTCAATTGATGCTTAATACCCCTCTCTTCACATAGTTGCTCAAAGGCACGTGACACATATTCTCCCCCATTGTCAGTCCTAAGGCATTTTAGCCTATGCCCAGTCTGGTTCTCAACCAATGCAAGCCATCTTTGAAACATAGCCAATACATCTGACTTAAGCTTAATGGGGTAAGCCTAGACTTTACGTGAAAAATCATCAATGAACATCACAAAATACTTTGAACCACCCATAGACTGACAGGGCATGGGCCCATATACATCCGAATGTATCAATGCTAGGGGCTCACTCATGTGTGTTCTACCAGACTTCTTATGCATATTCCTAGTCTCTTTGCCATAAAGACAATGCTCACATGAATCAAAGCATGGATAATCAAGGGGCGGTAAGTATTGCAAACCAAAAAATATTTTCATTCCCTTCAAGGACATATGGCCCAATCGAGCATGCCAAAGAGATAGATGTAGGATGGAACTGACTGACAAAACATGGTCAACAGAGGACCCATCAACTACAAGAGGATAGAGGCTGCTAGCCTTGGCACCTCTAGCAAGCACAAGTCTGCCATGGGTGATCTTCTAGTCAGAATCCCCAAATGAAACATAAAATCCAGCATCATTAAGCTGCCCTGTAGACATAAGACTGCGTGTAAGTGCAGGTACATGATATAAATCTTGTAACAAAAAAGTAATGCCAGTAGAGAACTGCAGCAGCTGTACATCCCCAATTCCAACAATAGTAAGTGACATGTCATCACCCAAGCGAATTGAACCAGAGACAGTGCGGTAGGAATGGAACCACTCATGGCATGGTGTAACATGAAATGAAGCACTAGAATCCAAAAGCCAGCACTGCACATACATAGAGTGAACATCGGTCAACGGCATAACATCACAAGAACTAGCTGCAAGTATGTACTCCCCATCGGAGTCATCAGTCTGCATGCAACACACGAGAGGCATCCAAGTTCTTACGATTGATCTCTTCTTGTAGAAGAAAGTGCTCTTCCTATAGAAGAGCACTTTCTACATCATATAAGTTCAAAATAGTAGTAGGAGCACATAAGGCAATGCGGAATACATCCCATGACTCACTTAGAGTCCCAGCAAAAACAATGGAGTAACCTCATCATTAAAGATTATACCCTGCAAAGTCAAGTTCTTGAGAATAGCATGAAACTGGCTCAAATGAGCAGACATTGTCATATTGTTCTTTATGCATAGGTCCATCAATACATCTGACTTGCTAAACTTTTCTTGTCATAGAGGTTCTTAATTTTATCCCAAAGTTGCCAAGCACTCTGTGCTTCCTCAACCACACTGTAATACACTTGTTACGTGAGAGACAAGATGAGGGTGGACTTGCATAACTCATCAAGCTCATCCCATTCATCATCAGTCATAGTTTTAGGCTGCTCGCCATGCATCCTTAGTGGCTTGATATGAGATTTTTGCACCAATATCTGCCAAACTTGGCTCTTCCAATATGCATAATTCGTACCATCAAGCTTAGTGATGTTGAAGATAGCTCTGTTAGTGGAAGAAGATGCCATAGTGCAGTCCAAAATGGTGCAGATAGTTCAAAACTAATTGCTATTTTTTGCTGGAAACAGCTAGAATACCACCAAAACCAAGACAAATGATCACAAACTGATAGCTAATGATGCTTTCTACCAAGTACCATCAAAAGTACATAAAATTAGGATGATTCAACATGAAAATTCCATGTCAGTCCATGCATAATTGCTTGCTGTAATAAATTACAGCCAGGTACAATGAGAGCAAACTATAGAGCAAATGAATGCACCAAGTCAACCACAGATTATCAAAGTATAACCAGCATCAAGCAAGCATAAATTAACATGTGGTCATACAAACATCGAGAAAATACCCAAACATGTCAAATGAATCTGTCAGTAAGCCGACACACCCCCTGTATAATAGGGCAAAGTGTACACAACAGTGGCAAGACCTAACACAAAGAGATGTATGCTCAGGGAGTGCAAAGCCCAAATCAGCCCAAGTACATCTGTGAGGACCACTGCATATCAACCATGCAACATCCAAGTGAAGATCCCAGTCTCAAGTATCCGAATGCTCAAGTAGCATAAACCACCTGTTCAAGCGTATCAAGATGCTCCCACTAGCACAAAAGCCGTAAATATCAAGCAAAGAAGCTCAACAAGGACATATGATAGCACCAGTGTTAGAAGATCCAAGATAAAGCGTCAATAAGACATCATGAGCATATAGGCCGTGCAGCATCCGTAATAGCATCCACAGACATCAAGTACATCCAAACTATAACTCTAGCAAGCTGAGAAATAGCCAAAGTAAGCTTCGGGCAATCAAATGTCAAGCCAAAGCAAGGCTCAGTAGCATCCAACTCCAAACAATGTAACGGGCATGTAGGTGGCATAGGCCAAACATGTCAAGACCGGTCAGACATAAGCAAAGTACATGCCATAAGTACATCAGAGATGACGATCCCAATGCTATGCGAAGCGAGCTCAAGCTCAACCAATGATTCGAGAGCAAATCCAATGAGTTTTTAATATTTTTGTAGAAAAATAGTATACAGAGATAGTATACATGTAGATATACTCTGTAGCAAAATGGAGTTGTTGAGTGGAAAAATAGGCATATTGTATTGTTGGATCATGCATTGATGTAAGAAAGAAACTTGCCTCATTACTATTGGGTTGAAATTGCTACTACTATATACATTATGAATAGGACACTTACTATTGTTGTACATGGTATGACACGTGAAGAAAAGTTTACAGGTAGAAAGCCAAATCTATCCCATCTAAATAACTTGGATGCATTTCTTATGTGCATACTCCTAATGAGTTATGTAGTAAATTGGATCCCAAAGTAGAAAAATCTACATTTGTTGGATAAAAGGGATATAGATGTTATAACTCTATTACACGTGAGTTGAGTTAGCAAGAATGTTGTTTTTGACAAAATGAGTAGTTGGTATAGTAATGTGCAAAATGCAGTTAGGATTGATGCACATGCTTTGTAGAAAATAAGTCAATAGTCACACACATTGAGTGGACCACAATAGTCTCTTAGTCATGCTTATGCTGATAGATCTTAGAGTAGTAGATTGAGGTCATAACTTACTCCCCCAAGTACATCATAGATATCAAGAAAAGATAAAGAGAAAGTTGGGAAATCACTTATTATGACAAATGTATCATCAGGTTTCCCTCATGTTGATACTGATTTAGATGGCTTTGAGCAGAGCTTGGATGAGGACTTTGGGATTCTGTCTATTAAAACCTCTAGTGTATAGAAGGCACAAGAAGACTGAGTGTGGATCGTCTGATTCTCGAAATTGGATGGGTATAGGGTGTCCAAGCGTTTGATTTTGGGAATCGGATCCCTGCGGATCATATCCCATTCCATCAGCACGCAAACAACGGCAATGAAAATCACTTTGGGGCAACAATTTTTGGCCATGCCTACAAGCAAGATTCTCCAAAATCCAAGGGTTGATACACAGAAAGGTTTCTACACACTTGATCCCAACAAAAAACTCTTGTGGCCGCGCTGATCGATTTTTCGAAAGCTCTAAGTCTTTCACAAGCTCTCAAGAATATGCAAGATGTGGAACCCACTTGTTTTGAGGATGTATTGGGTAATGAGTATTGGGATTGTGTTATAGATGAAAAATTGGATGTACTTATGGATAATGACACGTGGGAGTTGATGCCTTTACTTGAAGGCAAAAGAGTTATTAGTTACAAATGTGTTTACAAGGTCAAGCACAAGTCAAATGGATCTATTAAGTGCTATAAGGAACGAGTGGCTGTCTATTGAGCACTATAAGGCATGGGTGGTTTCAAAAGGGTATGCACAAACTCATTGTATTGATTATAAGGAGACTTTTTGCTCTAGTGGCTAAAATGGCCACTATAGTGATTGTCATAGTAGTGGCTACATCAAAAGGTTGGATCATGCATCAAATGGATGTTAAGGATGCCTTCTTGCAGGGGGAGTTATAAGAGGAACTTTATGTGGAGCAATCACTTGGTTATGTGGACAAGAATCATCTAGATTATGTATATAGGCTTCATAAGACCTTCTATGAGCTAAAGCAAGCACCCAATGCATGGCATGACAAGATTGTAGAATATATTGTCAGTATTGGATTTTGCAAAGTGTAGACTGATCACTCACTTTCTGTCTATGAGAGTGATGCAAGTATTATGGTTATTACTATATATGTGGATGATTTGATCATTGTGGGTGATAGTGAGGAAGAGATTGACCATGTGAAGGGCCTCCTCAAAACTAAATTTGAGATGAAGTATTTGGAAGAGCTGCGCTATTTTCTTGGCATAAAGATAACCAAGACTCCAAAGGGTATATGGTTTTCATAGAGACATGATGCGTTGGATATGTTGAATAAGTATGGTATGGATGATTGCAAGCCCATTTCTATATCTTTGGATGTTAATGCTAAGCTTGGTGCACATGAGGGTGACTTGATTGAGGATGTCACTATATATCAGAAGATTATGGGAAGCCTTATCTATTTGATGATCACTAGGTAAGACCTAAACTACATAGTTGGTTTGGAGAGTCAGTTTATATAGCTTTCATGAAAGCCACATTTGGATGCACTGTAGTACACATTGTGCTATGTTAAGTCCACATTGGACTATGCCTTATTCTATGGTGTAGTTATACCATTGGACTTGTATTGTTACACATATGTAGATTGGGCTGGTAGTATTTCAAACATGAGATCTACCAATGGTTTTATGTTTTCCTTTGGTGGTGTTGTTGTTGTTACTTGGAATGGCAAGAAATAGTTGATAGTTGCTTTATCTAGTACACCAAGAGGCAGAGTATAGAGGTATTGTAATTGTTGCATGTGAGATAGCTTGGTTACACAAGCTACTTGGAGATTTGGGGATGTAGGTGAACAAAAATGTTATAATCTATTGTGATAATCTTAGTAGCATTCAATTGCCAGAAACCTAGTGTATCATGCATGGACCAAACACATAGAGGTCCATTACCATTTCATTTGGGAGTGGATTCTAGTAGGTGATATTGACTTAGTTTATGTTAGCACAAGATCAAGTTGATGACATTTTCACCAAGGCCTTGAGAGCTAAGAAGCTTTAATGCTTTAGGAATACACTTGGAGTTTGTGAGCTCATGCTAAGCTTGAAAGGGAGTGTTGAGATGTCAAGATCTACATGAATTGGCATCCATTATGCACCTTGGTGATGTGGCAAGATATTCCTTACTAGCATATTAGGTGACTGACATGAGGATATGACAATGATTCTACAACTAGACTATACCCACATACTCTTGGTTATGGCACATTTATTGTGCCACCTCCTCTTTCCTTTTAGCGGGTTTACACTTAGTGACCATATGTACATACATGTGGTAATTCATATTAGTCTTTTATCATGTTACAGACTTAGTTCTTTTGTGTGATAGAAGACGAAAGAACAAGAAGAAAATGTCAGCTCTATCTCTCTATGTTCTCAAGTTTCCATTTCTTCTGTGTGTGTGCCATTGGGTTCTTTACCTCTCTTCCCTCTTGTTTTCATAAACAATGGTCGCATGAATCAAAACAATAATAATCCAAGGGTGAAAGATACTACAAATGGGTCAATACTTTCGTTACTTTCAAAGATATGTATCCAAGGAAATGATGCCATAAAGATACATGTAAAAGATCAAACACATCCAAAAAATGATCAACAAACCCAAAAACAAGAAAAGGGTAGAGGTTCCCACCCTTGGCACCTCTAGCAAAAACAAGATTTCCACCATGGGTGATCTTTCATGATGGATCACCAAAAGATACATGATATCTATCATTCTCTAATTGTCTCCTAGTTGAAATAAGGCTTTTGGTCAAAGCCAAAACATGATGTGTATCATGAAGCATAAAAGAAGCACCAATACTAAAATGTAGTCTAACATCACCTATGCCAAAAATATCCAATGCAGTGTCATCTTCCAGTCAAAGGGAACCCATAATAGTACGGTGGCTAGAAAACCAATGATAGTGTGGGGTATCATGGAATGAATGCCTTGAATCAAGAAGCTAACATTGAGAATAAGTGGATGGAGCATTGATGGACTAAGTAGCATAAAATAACCAAGCAACAAAAATATAATCATTACAATTGGTACTCCAAGGCATTTATTGCCTCTATCTTTACATTGAACTTAGGCACAATCTTAGTGGACTTTGAATTTTCTTGTACTTTCCCCTTTCCTTTCTCATTGCACCTATCATTGCACACTTTATGGTACTACAGACTAATGTGACCATGCTGTCTACAATAATGATACATCAAAGAGGACTTATGATTGGGGGACAATAATGCTTTGGTAGTGTGATAAGCAAGGACACATACATTATGTTATCCTCAAACTTAGTGCCTTGTGAGATAAGTTGGTTGAAAATAGAGTGGAGCTCATTCAAATGAGTAGACATAGGGCTACCTTCATATGAAGGTCCACAAGCTTCTTCAACCAATACAATTGAAATGTAGGACTCTACTTGCCATAAAGATCACATATCTTGTTTCATAAATTATATGCACCACTAGCAATAGAGATAACATTGAAATACACATGCTTAGATAGAGAGTATGATAGAATTTCATAATTCATCAATATCATTTCAATCTTCTCTATCTCAATTTTTAGGCTTGATGCCCTTGGCTTTCAATGGCCTAATTTACTTCTTTTGTACTAATACCTACCATATTTGCATCTTTCAGTATTGGAAGTTGTTGCTATCAAACTTTTCAATGTTGAAAATAGCACTATCACGACTAATGCATTGGAAGTGCTTAGCACAATGAGTGCAAATTATTGCAAAGCGTAAGAGTATGGTCTACCATAATTATAGAAAAATAGTCTCAAAACTAAGCCAAAAGTGTAGAAAAGAGATGGGAAACAAAAGAGTGTATAGTTATCCACAGAAAACAAGACTAGAGTGCTCAAACAATGCATCTATACTCAAGAAAATTTCTCATAAAAATTATTCAGTATTATTCTCCAAAAAATACATTAAATGACCATACAAAGTAGGAAAATGACCAACAGAGTAAGCTCCCACTACTAGGGATAGGTAGCAATCCGAGATATATAGAGTGCGATTAGTAGTGTAGCAACAAGTACCAATAACTATAAAAGCATATAGAGTGTTAGATACATAGATGCATACAATAAATGCATGTCAAGAATCTACCATTGACAATGCATTGACAATGATAGATATATGGTATCCAAATGGTCAAAAGAAAATCAGCCCACAAGAGCCAATATCTACGAGAATAATATATGTGTATATCAATTGAGCATGTACATGAGCAAGAGACTCCCAATGTCTCTAAAGAACCAAGCCCTTCAAGAAAAAATATAAGTGTCTCCCACTGAAAGTGAATTCAAGATGTCTAAGAGTCAAGCAAAGCTCAATACATAATGCTCATAGCATTCGACCAACCAAGATACATGATAAGTACATTGGAAGCATATGCATCCAATATGTCTTCAATCTACAAGTGAAGAGTCAATGAAGAAAATTTCCAAAGCCAAAATACATTCAATGGATCTCAAATTCAAATCTCAAAGTGCATCATAAGCATATTCAAGCACATACAATAATGCAAAACATCCATATAAGCATGCAGAACACCCGATGTGCTTATAGGCATTGAAAACATAAAGCTTCACTATTGTATGGTTCCCATCCAAACTATTATTATAGTAATAAACCCTACTAAAACTAAGCTAAATGAGCTCTATTCAATCCAAATAGCATCTCAAAGCATCTCCATAACATCTCAGTACCAAAATAACATCACCGAAGCATTACATAAGCATTAAAGAACTCACTATTTGTTATCCATAGTATATACAGAAGATTTGTTTCAAACTGTGAGTGCATTACTAATCAAGAACTCTTCAAAGAGTGCCCAAATCTGAGCTAATTTCCCGAAGAGTAATGCTAAGTGATGGAGAAATGCCAAGGGAGCTCAGATAGTGATTGAATATGAGTATTACAGGTCAGGGAGATAGGGCTATGAAGAAATAGTGCAAACTATATATGGCTATGTTGGAGGACTGCTGGTTGTGTAGAACACAATGGAGCCTCAAGAAATGATCAAAGGATCCTTAAGAGTCCTTGGAACAAGTTGCAATATGCTGGGAACAAGTGTAGACTCAATGCATACCTAGGATGAATGAATGGTGGCTTGCCATGAAAGCTTGAAGTAAATCTCTTCTACCTAGGTTGAAGTAAGTGATGATGAGGCTCCTCAAATGCCCACTCAGATATCAACTGAAAGGTGGAGTGGAAGTGGAAGCAAGAAGGGAGTAAGACTATGGAGGTTCAAGCAAGAAGAGAGAGACCCATATGTGGAAACTCCAACAATCACAATGTGTAACCTGACTTTCCTTATTCTATTGCCATTAAAACAATTTTAATGCAATAGTGCAAACTATATATGGCTATGAAGAAATAGTGAGAACTATATATGGCTATGTTGGAGGAGTGCTGCTTGTGTAGAACACAATGGAGCCTCAAGAAATGATCAAAGGATCCTTAAGAGTCCTTGGAGCAAGTTGCAATATGCTAGGAACAAGTGTAGACTCAATGCATACCTAGGATGAATGAATGGTGGCTTGCCATGAAAGCTTGAAGTAAATCTCTTCTACCTAGGTTGAAGTAAGTGATGATGAGGCTCCTCAAATGCCCACTCAGATGTAAGTTGAAAGGTGGAGTGGAAGTGGAAGCAAGAAGGGAGTAAGACTATGGAGGTTCAAGCAAGAAGAGAGAGACCCATATGTGGAAACTCCAACAGTCACAATGTGTAACCTGCCTTTCCTTATTCTATTGCCACTAAAATAATTTTTTAAAAAAGTGATAGTGATGGGTGCCCACCACATGCAGTGTATAGGTGTGTGGATACAGTATACAAGTAAATGTAGGCGGCTAGGTAGAGGCAGCCTTTAGCCTCCAACAAGAGAGGGTGGAAGGAAAGGACAACAAGAAAAGTTGGCAAAGAGTAACAAGTGATGCACCAACACATGATAAAGTAGATTCCACATGGAAGCCCATTTTCAACATTCCATTAGATTGTATGGTTGTGTTTTATAAGCTCCATGACGAGACTTTGCATTCAAGAGGTCCAACCATGAACCATGATGTCTATCTCTCACCTAGCCTCTCACATGGGTTATGAATACCAATGTCCACTTGTAGTAAGCTTGTGTGGCCTTCTCCCAAGCAATGTAACGTATCCGCTTGTCCACTTGTGGGACACGTCTTAGCAATCGATTGGGAAGAGAGTCTAGAAAGCGCCACCTGGCACTTGCAAGGAATGTCACAGGGTTCGCGATCTAGGTCTCCCCGAGTCTGCCCCGAAGCAGAAGTATTCGGCTGTTCCCACTTAGGACCGACCTGAAGTCAGGGTTTTTTTCCTTTTTTCTTTTTTCTATCAGCCAAGTCTCTAGGAAGTAGCTGGCATCGAGCTCTAGATGAACCATTTTGCATAGAAACAACAGGGTCGAAGCAGATTTATGCTGTACTTGGTTCATGGAGAATGGGAAACGAGAGGGATGAGAAGCTCAACCTCTTTGCCCATAAGGCATAGTCCCATTCCACTCCCCTAAAACAACATAAATCGGGATTTTAACTCTACTGACTCTAGGTCTTCATAGTTTCATTATCACGTCTTTTGAGAAAAGTTCCCAGCTAACCGGGACCACCCTTCTATAGGATGGACCCAAGTCACATCCACCGCACTTTTCTCGGGTTGCTTAGTTATCTAATTATCTACCACATTATGTTTGACACGCAAAAGCAGCTTCCTTAATTAACCAATTTAAACATAGGTTCTTTCACATAACTTAGCCACTGACATTAAAAAAAATATCAAGCAAGTTTCTTTTCCAAATATTTTATATTTATTTATCATAGACTTGGAATACATCAAGTATCTTGCCCGAAGGCTATCCCAGCAATCATCAGGATTGTTGCTCCAAGTTTGGCCCGTAGACTAGTACATGGGCCTTGAGATCCCATCTTGAGTCACGTCAGCCTCTTGTGGGGGATCCGGAGGCAAGGGATTTACAACCAGATCCTCCCTTGGCACCCAAGCGTCCTCCCGCTCCAAGCAGTGCCCACGGAGAGATCTCTCGTGGCGGGTTCAAACCATGTACTTGGCGTGGCTAACAACCCCCTTGGATAGGGCCAGGTAGGCAGTCGGAGATAACTGAACCTGCCTCTCCCTCCAGGATTTTAACCTGAA
Organism: Lygodium microphyllum; assembly: GCF_053477565.2. Taxonomy (NCBI): domain Eukaryota; kingdom Viridiplantae; phylum Streptophyta; class Polypodiopsida; order Schizaeales; family Lygodiaceae; genus Lygodium; species Lygodium microphyllum. The sequence goes on along the minus strand of NC_141137.1, from coordinate 117,704,439 downwards.
GCATTAAGTTTTTTGCCTTGAATTAGTTCCTTGAGCAAAGAAGTTTAAACAATGTACCTAAGTGTACAATCACGATCATTTCAGTGTTCGTTCGTACGACCAACTGCTAAGGTGTGATTCCTTCTTTCCGAATACTCCCAGCATTGATCCTGGATCGTTTGCTACTTGGTGAGATTCCAAGGGCTTGGAAATCTAGGTTGCTTGTTTACCCTTTTTCCTTGGGTTAGGGTTTATACCCTTCCGACCCCAATTATCATTACCTTAGGTCTCCTTGTACTATAGTCAAATAGATCTTGGACAACCTCGTCATCCTTGGTTGGTCAATTTGCTTCTTGGCAATTCACAATTGCCCTAAGTTTGACAAATCAGTCCCTAAGAGAGAGAGTTGTAGTAGGGCGACTACTCGACTCTTAACGAATCTAACTTGTAATTAGAACTCGCCTTCCTTGGCCTAAGATGTAGTAGTATCATTTTATGATTTAATTGTAGTCGCATATGACCTTGCAGACTTGTTGCACGAGATAGGTAGCAGTACCTATCTTGAGGAATTACATCTCCTGTCATATGGCATTCTTTGATTAAGAATTCCTTTGATCAAGGTATAGGATTTGGGAGTTCCATTGACCCCAATCCAAAACCCTAGTCTCACTAGGCTGAAGATTGATTTGGCTCTAGGATTTCTTGTGAGATCTTAACGTTTGGTCCTTCCATCTTTAAGATGAGAACCCTAAGATCACGTCCTTTTCCCTTATGGACCACTTGCCCCTAATAAGATTGTCTAATCAAACAATCTGATGATTGTCTGAAATTATCCTCTCCAAATGTCCAAGGCGTAGGCCTTGATTGATAATCCAACCTAGAATTTAACCTATATGCGAGATGCAACTAGAACATTATTGCATAAGCGCATCTTTTAACACATGAACCATATATTCAAAAATGCAACAACCTTTCATCATGATGGCGCGAGAAGTATAAGTACCTTGACATGCAATTTAAAACTTTTTTGAACATTCCTATGATCTTTTTAAAACAAAGTGCTCTAATATAGTAAATTTCCAATGCAATTAAGTTTTCCCTATGCGAATTTATACTTAATGCACCCATATCATGCGAAAATGAAGAAGGTGAATTTGATGGAACCTGAACATTCGTAGGAGGGGTATTATCGATTCTTGGACTTTGGGTGGGGACTCCTACACGTGATCCTCTTGCTCCCGCACGTGCTCCTCTTGTGTGGTGCTTTGGGGCCATTGCAATTGGGATTTGGGAATAAGTCGGGTAGGTGGAGGGTGTGCTGAAATTTTCTGCAAGTTGGCAGTCCTTTCTTCCCGCAAGGGAACTCCCTTCATAACAAATTGTGTCCTTCACATGATCTGCGGGTGAAGCACCCCTAAGAAGATTTTAGTGGAAGCTTCTTAAGAAGCTTCCTTAGTTTCTTGCTTTTTGTCAGTCGGACCTGACAGCATCTCCTCCTCCTCAATCGTGCTGAGAATGGTGATGATGACGAAAATGATGATGACGAAGGTATGTGGTAACAGTCCGGCAGCCTATCGGCGTGTTAGGTGGTGCGTGGTGTGTTAGGCAGAGCAGGGGGTGGTGTTGAAGACGACCATCCCAGAGGGGGAGGGGGGCTCCCCTTATATAGTGGGGAGGGGGTGGTTCATGGGTGGGGGAGACGGCCATTTGAGAGCCGCAACCCCACACCTGGGGGGTGCATGCCCCCTCTTCCACTCTTACTCCCTCCCTCTCTCTCTCTCTCCCTCTCTCTTCGGCACGCTGTCGGCAGGGGAGAGAGAGAGGTAAACAAATTTGAACTTATCTTAAGGTAGCTTTAAAATTTGAAAAGGGGGGGTCTTATGGGAGAGGCACGGGAAGGCATTTGTAGGGGAAATGCTACATCATGTCCCCCTTAGAGAAAGCTAGATGTCCTCATCTCGAGAAGATATAGGGGTATTGTTGGTTGAGAGTATTTTCATCCATCCAGGTGGCATCCTCAAAGTCCTGGATGAGGTATTCTCTCAAAGTCCTGGATCTCAAATGCCTCTCCCTAACATCTAGGATTCTATTAAGCTGTAGCTCAAGGACTCCTTGGCTAGGCATTACAACTTGCTGATCATCAAGTACATGATTCAGATTAGATATATACTTTTTCAATAGGGTAACATGGAATACATTATGAATCTTTAGAGTTGCGAGTAGCTGTAGTCTGTAAGCATTAGGCCCTAGGCACTTGATGATCTTATAAGGTCCACAATACCTCGCACTTAGCTTCTTGTACTCTCCCAAGGACAGTGAACTCTTTTTAGGGTGTACACGGATGAAGACCATTGTTGAGATATCGAGCTCCACTCGTGATATGCCAGGGTGACCGTTGTGCATTTATGTCACCGACGTGTCAGTTGCAGATGCGGTTGGTACACCGCCCATGAATAATAGCTACATGACAGCTATCCTTATCTACTCTAGTTTGTGGCTCAGTTAGTATGCCACCTTAGTTAGTTGAGTTTGGTTTGAGACCCATATATAGGGTTCTTCTATTTCTTTGTATCAGAGTTCTTTTGGCTTCCATAACTAAGAAGAGGAAAACTGTTTTTAGCCTCCACCCTTGTGTGTATTCCCCCATTGTGCAAGCAAGAAAGATACAAGTGAGACTCCTTCCTTCTCTCCCACAATCTTGACATGGTAGCAGAGCCTTGTTCGTGGTAAGGAGCTCAAGAAAGCAAGCCAAGCTCGCGGTGTTCTGGTAAGAGGAGCAATGTTGCTTTCATTTTTCGTTTTGGGAGCAGATCTCTGCAGGTAGCACAGTCGGAAATTGCAAGAGTGCATTGTCTCAGGTTGAGACGCCCTTCGCGGTGAAGCAAGAGGACAGTATATGCTGCAGGCGAGGGCCTTAGCCCATGACGACCCTGTTTTTTTGATTTGAGGCCATTTCGGGGCCTGTTTTGGAGGCAGAAGTTTTCTGCACGCACTCAGGAAAAGACCCTATTTTATGGTGTGCAACCACTGTTCTACAGGTCGGTAAAAAGTTACTGTAGAAATTGCATCGTATGCTTGTGCGCAGAGACATTGGGAGTTTTAGAATCATCCTTGGTTCCTTTTTATGCAAAATCGTCACTAGGAAGTGACTGTGTGGTCAAATACCACTTTCGCCAGTTTTGCAGATTTACCCTTATGAGGGTGAAGCTGAGTTTTTTGCAGTGATAGAATTTTTTGCAGTGTTCTGTAATGGCGTCTGATTCTCTTTCACAGATTGTAACTGAAAAGCTTGACAAGAACAACTTCCAGGCATGGAAGTTTAGAATGACGAATTTCCTTATGGGAAAAGGATATTGGGAATTTGTTGCAGGAAATGAAGAAGAACCAGTTCTTCCTGATATTCCCAATCAACAGCAAATGCAGGCATTTAAAGCATGACATGAGAGAGCCAGGAAAGTTATGTAATGGTTGTCTGTCAGTATTTCAGACTCTATGATTGTGCATATTCAGGATGCAAGTACGCCAAAGGAGGCATGAGACACTTTGTCAAAAATGTATAGCACAAATACTCAAGCCAGGAAAATGCAGCTCAAGCAAGAGTTGCATAATGTGCAAAGAGAAAATATGAGCATCAATGACTACCACATGAAGGTGAAGAAGATTGCAGATGCACTTGCTTCCATTGGGTCGCCAGTGGAAGATGATGATTTAGTTTCTGTGACCTTGAATGGTCTAGGAAAGGATTATGCACAGTTTCGGACATCCATTTCAGTTCGTGAAAGATTTCCTGATTTTGAGAAGTTGATTGCTCTTCTAATTTCTGAGGAGCAGAGAAATGGTGGTGCATCTTCTTCAGGAGGAACTTCAAAAGAAGCTGTCTTCTACTCAAATGCTGGAAGAGGTAGAGGCGGAGGTAGAGGAGGCCGATCTGGAGGCCGTGGTAGAAATCAGAATATGCAGCAAACTCAAGAAAACCAGTCCTATGGAGGAGGATGTGGTAACTCTAGAGGCAGGGGGAGCCAAAGAGGTCGTGGTGGATGGCAAAGAGGCCAAAATGCAAACAACAATGTTGAATGCTACTACTGTGGTAAAATGGGTTATATGGCTAAAGACTGCTATAAAAAGCAAAATGACATCATGAATGGAAAACTGCAACAATGAAATTATGCTTCTTCTAGTAGACAGGGTGAAGACAGAAATGAGCATTTGTTTATGGTGCAACACATGAACAATTCTGTGACAAGTGCAAAAGAAAGCAACGATGTATGGTATGTTGACTCAGGTGCATCAAACCACATGACAGGTCATGTAGAATGGATGGAGGATGCAAGGAAAATGGAAAAACCAGGATTTGTGGATACTGGTGATGATACTGCACATCCTATTGTGTAGATTGGAAAAATTCCCTTGTCTATGCAGGATGGGAAAAAGAAATACCTGTCCGATGTATTTCATGTCCCGAATATCACCAAAAATCTGGTTTCTATTGGTCAAATGGTTGAGCAGGGCTTGCAAGTCAGATTTAATCCTCATGGATGCTTTGTTGAGGATATGAAAAATAAAGGTCGCTTGATAGCAAAAGGAAAGAAGAAGGGCAGAATGTTTACGTTGGAAGCAGACATGTCTGAATTGAGTGCAGCAATGTTTGCACATGGGACCGGTGTAGTTGCAGATATTGATATCTGGCATAAACGCATTGGTCATGTTAATGTACAACGACTTAAATCAATGCAGGCCCAAAATATTGTTGCAGGATTGCCTAAATTCAAGGTTGCAGAAATGCATAAGGTATGTGAAGCTTGTCAGTTTGGAAAACAGGCAATGAAACCATTTTCTAGACATGTTCAAGAGAGTAAGAAGCCATTGGAATTAATCCACTCTGATGTGTGGACTACTAAAGCTGCATCTCTTGGAGGCTATCATTATTTTGTCAGTTTTATTGATGACTATAGCAGAAAAGTTTGGGTGTATTTTATGAAAAAGAAAAGTGAAGTTTTTGGGCATTTCAAAACTCTTAAAGCTATGGTTGAAAAAGAAACAGGCCTGCAAATAAAATGCCTAAGGTCAGATGGAGGGGGAGAGTACCTCTCAAATGAGTTTGCAAGGTTCTTGCAGGAGCATGGCATAAAGCAGCAATATTCATGCAGTCATATCCCACAACAAAATGGAATTGCAGAAAGGAAAAACAGGCATATTGGAGAGGTATCTCATGCCATGCTCAATGAAAAAGACCTGCCAGATTTTTATTGGGCTGAGGCAGTTGCTACAGCAGTCTACATAATGAACAGGACTCCCACTGCAGCAATAGATGGGATGACTCCAGAGGAGAGGTATACTTGTAGGAAACCAGATATTTCTCATTTAAAATTTTTTGGTTGCATTGCCTATGTACATGTGCCAGATGAGTTGAGATCCAAGTTGGATCCAAAAGCTGAGAAGTGCATCTTTATTGGTTACTCTCTGCAACAAAAAGGGTATAGATGCTATAACCCTTCTACTCGTAAGTTTACAGTGAGCAGAGATGTTGTTTTTGATGAGATGAGTAGCTGGAATAAACCAGTAAATGTGATTGATGATGTAGATGCACAAAATGGTAATGCTGCACATAATTCACAGCAGCAGTCACAAAATATTAGTGGACCTGGAGCGTCCTCTAGCAGTGGTTCACATTCTTCACCATGGACAGGTAGATTGAGATCAGGAGAATCTTCTCAAAGCAATGCAGATAGTGGTATGCAGGTATCACGAAAAGGAAAAGAAAAGGTTGATCAGCCCATGTTTGATGTGAATGCAGGTCACTCTTATGTGGATGGTGAATCCAGTGGCTCAGAATAGAGCATTGATGATGAGTTGGGTATTCCTTCTATTGTTACACCTGGAGTAAGGAAGACCAAGGATGTTTTAAGAGCACCTGGGGGCGAACCTACTTTGCGCAGGTCTACCAGATCTAGGTATCCTGTGGATAGGCTGAAATATGATGGATTTATAGCCATTCACTATGCATATATGGTCAAAGTGATACAGGAACCAGAACCCACTTCTTTTGAGAAAGCCATGGGAAAAGAAAAATGGGAGAAAGCCATGGATGAAGAAATGGATGCCTTGGAAGCAAATGCTACATGTGAGTTGGTACCTTTGCCTAAAGGTAAGAATGCAATTGGCTGTAAGTGGGTTTATAAGGTGAAGCACAATGCAGATGGTTCTGTGAATAGATACAAGGCAAGATTAGTAGTCAAGGGGTATGCACAAACATATGGCATTGACTATGAAGAAACATTCAGTCCGGTTGCAAGGATGGCAACCGTAAGAGCAGTCATTGCTATGGCTGCATCAAAGGGATGGTCTTTACATCAGATGGATGTAAAGAATGCATTTTTGCATGGTGATTTGCAAGAAGAGGTCTATATGGAGCAGCACCAGGTTATGTGCATGCTGTTCATCCTGAGTTTGTTTGCAGGTTGAAGAAAGCTTTGTATGGCTTGAAGCAAGCACCTAGAGCATGGTCTGACAAGATAGGACAGTATCTTGTCACTATTGGCTTTCAGATTTCCAAGGCAGATTTCTCACTTTATGTGAGAAAAACAGAGAAAGGTATTATGCTACTTGTCATTTATGTTGATGATTTGATTATGACAGGTGACAGTGATGAAGATATCCTTCATGTGAAAATGCTATTGAAGCAGAAGTTTGAGATGAAGGATTTGGGAGAGCTGCGTTATTTCTTGCGCATTGAGGTGATTAGATCACCAAGTGGGATACAGCTCTTGCAGAGGCAGTATGGATTGGACATGTTGTCCAAATATGGGATGACAGGCTGTAAGCCTATTTCAGTTCCTTTGGAGCAGAATGTGAAGCTGAGCACAGATGCAGGTGAGCTTCTGGAAGACCCTACTATGTACAGACGCATAGTAGGAAGCTTGATTTATATGACTATTACCAGGCCAGATTTGAGCTATGCTGTTGGATTGGTAAGTCAGTTTATGCAGGCTCCAAGGAAATCACATTTGGATGCGGCTAGACGCATACTCAGGTATGTGAAGTCCACATTGCAGTATGGACTATTTTATGAGACTGGGGTTCAGATACAGTTGCATGGATACACTGATGCTGATTGGACTGGTAGCATTTCTGATAGACGATCTACCAGTGGATATGTGTTCTCTTTTGGGAGTGTTGCAGTCACTTGGAGCAGCAAGAAACAGCCTACAGTTGCCTTGTCCAGCACAGAGGCTGAGTACAGGGGTGCAGCAATATCTGCATGTGAGGTAGCTTGGTTGCATAAGCTACTTTATGATATGCATCAGTCTACAGATGGGCCAGTTGTCATTTATTGTGACAACATGAGTAGTATACACTTGGCAAATAACCCAGTCTATCATGCTAGAACAAAGCACATTGAGGTGCATTATCACTATGTGCGGGAGAGGGTTTTACTAGGTCTTATTGATCTAGTTTATGTCAGCACAGAGGATCAGGTAGCTGACATATTTATGAAGGCATTGGGCACAGAGAAGCTGCGCAAGTTCAGAGACCTACTTGGTGTGCAGGAATTGGGATTGAGCTCGAGGGGGAGTGTTGAGATATCGAGCTTCACTCGTGATATGCCAGGGTGACCGTTGTGCATTTATGTCACCAACGTGTCAGTTGCAGATGCGGTTGGTACACCGCCCATGAATAATAGCTACATGACAGCTATCCTTATCTACTCTAGTTCGTGGCTCAGTTAGTATGCCACCTTAGTTAGTTGAGTTTGGTTTGAGACCCATATATAGGGTTCTTCTATTTCTTTGTATCAGAGTTCTTTTGGCTTCCACAACTAAGAAGAGGAAAACTGTTTTCAGCCTCCACCCTTGTGTGTATTCCCCCATTGTGCAAGCAAGAAAGCTACAAGTGAGACTCCTTCCTTCTCTCCCACAATCTTGACAGACCATATCACCTTCGACGAAGGATCTGTCTTGCCGTTTGAAGTCAGCGTAGGCCTTTTGTCTATTCTTGGCAACTTGAATGTCTTGTCTTATTGATTTGATTTGATTATCCATGTCTTCTAGCATCTATCTTGAAGCTTCTACCCTCAAAATTGGATCCGAGAAGTTCAAAGGGGTACGATAATCATGCCCATACAATGCTTGGAAAGAGGTCATCTGAATACTCTGTTGGTAAGAAGCATCGTAAGCAAACTCAACCAGTGGTAAGTATTGAATCCACTTTTTGGGTTCGCGACAGCAGTATGCCCTAAGCATATCTTCAATGACTTGATTGACTCATTCTGTTTGACCATCAGTTTGGGGATGGTAAGCTGTGTTGAAACAGAGTTGAGTTCCAATAGCCTCAAAGATAGCCCTCCAGAAGTGTGATGTGAAAAGAGAGTCACGATCACTAATGATTCTTTTGGGTAACCCATGAAGTTTGAATATTTCCTTGATGAATAATCTTGCGATGTTTAAAGCTTTATAGTTCATCTTGATACGGATGAGATGTGCGACCTTGGTGAGCATATCTACTACAACCAAAATAGAGTTATATCCTTCCTGAACTTGGGGTAAGCCAACAATAAAGTCCATACTAATGAACTCCCATTTCATTTGTGGAATGTCAAGTGGTTGCAATTTCCCAGGCATTTTAACATGTTTTGCCTTAATACGTTGACAAGACAAACATTCCGTGACATATTTGAGTACGTCTCCCTTGATCCTTTCCAAATAATAGCTCTTTCTGACCGTATTAAGGATCTTGGCATAACCAGGATGCCTTGAGAAAGGGGAGTCATGGGCTTCCCAAAGTATCTTCTGCTTGAGAGTTTGGCTCGCAGGGATACATAATCTTGTCCTAAAGTAGACAAGTCCATTACTGATGGAGAATTCTTGATACTTTGTCTTTAGCTTCGGGTCTTGATCCTTGATGGGGATATCCCTTAGCATTTTCTGATAGACTAGGTCATGATATGCCCCTTCTTTTGCTAGCTCAAGAATCGGGTCGTTTGGCATTGATACCTTTGTGACTAGAGACCTTGCTGTTGATGGATCTTGCAAAATGAGAGAATTTAGAAATGCCTTGCGACTAAGTGCATCGGCAACTGCATTCTCTTTTCCAATCCTATATTTGATTTCAAAGCCATATTCTTTTAGCACTTCGATCCATTGACGTTGCCTCATATTGAGCTCATTCTGGGTGAAAATCCATTTAAGACTCTTATGGTCCGTTACTAAGGAAAATTTGTTATCTAGCAAGTAATGTCTCCAAAGTTTGAGAGCATGGATGAGAGCCAACAGCTCCAGGTCGTGGGTAGCATAATTCCCTTCATGGATCTTCAGTTTTCTTGAAGAATATGCTACGGGATGACCTTTTTGCGTAAGTACACATCCTAAAGCAAGTGCGCTAGCATCAGTTACCACTTCAAACTCCTTACTAAGATCAGGAAGTTTCAAAGCTGGTCTGTTCAGCAGGTGACCATACAATTGCTACTTGCTTCTTTAGTAGATTAGCCAAAGGTGCTGCAATCAAAGCATAATCTTTGATGAAAATTTTGCATCACCCTGTCAACCCAAGAAAACTACGTATTTCTTTGACAGAAGTTGGTGTTGGCCATTCTAGAACATCTCTGACCTTAGCTGGATCTACTGAAATTCCTTCAGCTGATACAATGAGTCCCAGATATTTAATCTGTCGCTTGAAAAATGCACACTTCTTCTTCTTGGCATAAAGCTTGTGTGCTCTCATTGTTTCAAGAACAATGTGAAGCTGGGGTTCATGATCCTTTCCCTGTTTTGAGTAGACTAGGGTATCATCAAAAAAGATGAGTACAAAGTCATCAAGATAGGGCCCAAAGATATCCTGAATTAACCTGTTGAAGGTAGCAGGAGCATTTGTCACCCCGAATGACATCACTAGGAATTCGAAGTGTCCATACCTTGTACTGAATGCAGTCTTTGGGATATCTTCTTCTTTGATCCTTATCTGATAATATCCAGATCTGAGATCTATCTTTGAGAAGATCTTCGCCCCTTGAAGACGGTCAAGTAATTCATCTATTCTTGGAATGGGGTATTTATTTTTGATGGTTGCTTGATTCAACCCTCTGTAGTCAATGCATAGGCGAAGCGTTCCATCTTTCTTTTTTTGGAACAACACTAGAGCTCCCCACGGTGAACTACTAGGACGGATGTAGCCTTGATCTAATAGTTGCTTGAGTTGCTCTTTCAGTTTGATAGCTTCCAGGATGGACATCTTATACGGCCTCTTTGCGATGACCGGTGCAGCTTCTGGCACAAGTTTGATTTCGTGGTCGACTTCCCTTTGAGGAGGAAGTTCCGTCAAATCTTCAGGGAATACGTATTCCTTTAACCATAAAGATTCTTCTTCGGATTCTTGATTATGATCTAGCTTATTCAGTTTAATCAGATAGACAGGTAGACCCTTTTGAACACCTTTTATTATCCGTGTTGCTTTTGCCAACTGTATTTTTGGCTTACCAGCCTCACCTTGAGTCATGACTAGTTCCCCTTCAGAATTGCGGAAGGAGACTTGGCCCTTTCCACAATGGATGTGGGCATCATTGGGTATTAGCCAATCCATTTCAAGTAAACATTCGTGGACACCTAGGTTCATTACCCTGAATCTCACAGAAGTTGGCTTCCCACCCAGTAGGAATTTCACCTTAGCAGTTTGCCTAGTACAAGTGACCTAGGTTCATTGGGTATTAGCCAATCCATTTCGAGTAAACATTCGTGGACACCTAGGTTCATTACCCTGAATCTCACAGAAGTAGGAATTTCACCTTAGTAGTTTGCCTAGTACAAGTGACCTCACGACCATTTGCTAATTCCACAAGTAAGGTAGGTGCATCTATTGTGGCTATCCCTAATCTTTTTGCACAGATTGGTGAAATGAAAAAATGTGTACTACCATAGTCAATCAAGGTTTTGAAGCTTTTACCTTGATATTTTGATGGAGCTTGAATCACCGAGAATTGGCGATTAGGACCCTTCTTGTGAAGAGTGGCATGAACCGTTGCCATCTCAATGTCAGCATCCATGGATGAATCTTCTTCATTGTCCAGCTCCTTGATGGAAACATTGGAGGTTCTCCCTCTGGCCATAATGGTGGTTCCTTGGCCATGAGCGGCTCTATTTTGACCTTGGAATTGCCCCTGTCGATGCCCTTTGCCAAGCTTGGGACACTCCCTCTTTAAGTGTTCGGGCTCGTTGCAATGGAAGCAATGTGGATTGAGATCATTGCTTTGTGTTGGAACAAAGTTGTTGACAGCATTGACTCTAGCTTTCTTTCTTTGGCCCTGATTCTGACCCTGTGCTCTCTTAGTTTGAGCCTTAGACATGCCCTTATTTTGATCCTTGTAAGGCCAAATCCTGTTGTTCCTTAGTTTGGTCTGCACCTCCTGTATTATTGGAGCAACTCGAATGAGTGCGTCTTGTAGGTCCGTTGGGTGCATTGATTCCCATTGAGTATTTATAGGTGGATTCAATCCAATACAGAATTTTGACACCTGTTGTGTCATATCCATTGGAGGTGCATACTTTAGGAGTGAGACAAACTTTGAATAATATGCTTTAAGGGATAATCCTAGCTTCTTAAAGTCAAAGAATTCATTCATCTTTTGTGTGCGGTAGGCAGGTGGTAGATACCTCCCTCGCATAGCTTCCTTAAGCTTATCCCAAGTGACTGTCCCCTCCGAGATCGCTTGGTCTCTGCACCACTGTTTCCACCAAAGTCTCGCTTCGCCTGTTAGCTTAAGTTTGGCGAGCATGGCTTGGTTAGTAGGTGGAGTTCCTGCTGCCTCAAAATAGTCCTCCATGGACTCAATCCAGATCTCAGCATCGGCTTGAACAATCCTTCCCTTGCCATCAAAATCGGGTGGCTTAATTTGTTTGAGAAGGAATTTCTTCTCTTGAGCCGTAGCTGGACTTAGTGCAGGAGTCGGATTTGGAACCTGCACTTGGGGTTGCATATGAACAATAAGATTCTTTACATTAACATCTTATCAAACGTTCTCATATTACGTTAATATGACTAGCGCAGCTTTTTAGCTAAGTGATTTAATCACTTAACACCTTAGTTAACATTTATGATCAAGATAGACAATTGTAAAAAGTCTTATTTATTCATGAAGGCATAACCCTTTGAGTACATTTATTTTGGATAAGTAGGAAAGGCTGATTAATACATCAGTTTGGGAAAAATAGGATTGTATTACAATCGGCTATAAGGACGGAATAATAATATGGAGTGGGGTCATGGATTTTCAGGAAACGGTAAGTCATAGGAAGCTTGGGGTATCCTTTCCTTTGATACCCATTCTTCTCATAGCACCCTAACACTTCGATTCTATTAGCAGAGATCACCTGGGTCACTTCTTCATAGACATACTTGTTCTGCTTGACTTGCTGACCGCTAACATGCAAAGTTGCGTTTACACGAGCTTCGACAAAGATGAACAACTTCACAATCTTTAAATCCTCCATCCACTTGATTCTCTTCAAGTTGGTCTGAAGGTATGCGAGTCGGTGGGCTGCTATGTAGTATATTCCTAAGTCTCCCGTCCATCTCAGGGGCAAAGGATTATAGATGCAATCTAGAATATTCATCATGTCAAGCCTCTGACGATAATTCGAAGCATGCATTGCAGTCATGAACATGACTTGGAACACCAAGAACTTACTCCATGCTTCCTGACTCTGCAACCCAGTATCCATAAGTGAGTAAAGAAATGTTTTTAACAAAAAACACTGCTCTATTCTACTCACCCCCCTGTTTATTCCCTTATTCCATTTGTTTTCCTCCATTAAGTTTCCTTATAATATTTAGATCTTGTTGATTTGCTCTGATACCAACTGTAACGTATCCGCTCGTCCACTTGTGGGACACGTCTTAGTAGTCCATCAGGAAGAGAGTCTAGAAAGCGCCACTTGGCACTCGCGATCTAGGTCTCCCCGAGTCTGCCCCGAAGCGAAAGTATCCGGCCGTTCCCACTTAGGACTGACCTGAAGTTAAGGATTTTTTCTTTTTTTTTTCTATTATCCAAGTCTCTAGGAAGTATCTAGCATCGAGTTCCAGAAGAACCACTTTGCGTAGAAACAATAGGGTTGAAGTGGATTTATGCTGTACTTGGTTCATGGAGAATGGGAAATGAGAGGGATGCGAAGCTCAACCTCTCTGCCCATAAGGCATAGTCCCATTCCACTCCCCTAAAACAACATAAATCGGGATTCTAACAGCTTCCTTAATTAACCAATTTAAACACAAGTTCCTTCACGTAACTTAGGCACTTACATTAAAAAAAACAATGTCAAGCAAGTTCATTTTCCAAATATTTGATATTTATTTATCATAGACTTGGAATACATCAAGTATCTTGCCCAATAGCTATCCCTACAATCATCAGGATTGCTGCTCCAAATTTTGCTCATAGACTAGTACACGGGCCTTGAGATCCCATCTCGAGCCATGTCGGCCTCTTGTGCGGGATCAGGAGGCAAGGGATTTACAGCCAGAGCCTCCCCTGGCACCCAAGCATCCTCCCACAGCACCCACAGAGAGACCTCTTGCGGCGGGTTCGGTCCATGTACCTGGCACGGCTAACAACCCCCTTGGATAGAGCCAGGTAGGCAGTCGGAGGTAATTAAACCTGCCTCTCCCTCTAGGCTTTTAACCTGAAGCATTAGGTATTTTTCCTTGAATTAGTTCCTTGAGCAAAGAAGTTCAAACAATGTACCTAAGTGTACAATCATGATCATTTCAGTGGTCGTTCGTACGACCAACTGCTAAGGTGTTATTCCTTCTTCCCGAATACTCCCACCATTCGATCCTGGATCGTTCGCCACTTGGCGGGATTCCAAGGGCTTGGTAAGCTAGGTTGCTTGTTTACCCTTTTTCCTTGGGTTAGGGTTTATACCCTACCGACCCCAATTATCATTACCTTAGGTCTCCTTGTACTATAGTCAAATAGATCTTGGACAACCCCGTCGTCCTTGGTTGGTCAATTTGCTTCTTGGCAACTCACAATTGCCCTAAGTTTGACAAATCAGTCCCTAAGAGAGAGAGTTGTAGTAGGGCGACTACTCGACTCTTAATGAATCTAACTTGTAATTAGAACTCGCCTTCCTTGACCTAAGATGTAGTAGTATCATCTTATGATTTAATTGCACTCGCATATGACCTTGCAGACTTGTTGCACGAGATAGGTAGCAGTACCTATCTTGATGAATTACATCTCCTGTCATATGGCATTCTTTGATTAAGAATTCCTTTGATCAAGGTATAGGATTTGGGAGTTCCATTGACTCCAATCCAAAACCCTAGTCCCACTAGGTTGAAGATTGATTTGGCTCTAGGATTTCTTGTGAGATCTTAACGTTTGGTCCTTCCATCTTTAAGATGAGAACCCTAAGATCACGTCCTTTTCCCTTATGGACCACTTGCCCCTAGTAAGATTGTCTAATCAAACAATCTGATGATTGTCTGAAATTATCCTCTCCAAATGTCCAAGGCGTAGGCCTTGATCGATAATCCAACCTAGAGTTTAACCTATATGCGAGATGCAACTAGAACATTATTGCATAAGCAAATCTTTTAACACATGAACCATATATTCAAAACTGCAACAACCTTTCATCACGATGGCGCGAGAAATATAAGTACCTTGACATGCAATTTAAAACTTTTTCGAATATTCTTATGATATTTTTAAAACAAAGTGCTCTAATATAGTAAATTTCCAATGCAATTAAGTTTTCCTTATGGGAATTTATACTTAATGCACCCATATCATGCGGAAATGAAGAAGGTGAATTTGATGGAACCTGAACATCCACAGGAGGGGTATTATCAATTCTTGCACTTCGCGTGGGGACTCCTACACGTGCTCCTCTTTCTCCCGCGCATGCTCCTCTTGTGTGGCACTTTGGGGCCATTGCAATTGGGATTTGGGAATAAGTCGGGTAGGTGGAGGCTGTGCTAAAATTTTTTGCAAGTTGGTAGTCCTTCCTTCCCGTAAGGGAACTCCCTTCACAACAAATTGTGTCCTTCACGTGATCTATGGGTGAAGCACCTCTAAGAAGCTTTTAGTGGAAGCTTCTAGGAAGCTTCTTTAGTTTCTTGCTTTCTGTCAGTTTCCTCCTCAATCGCACTGAGAATGGTGATGATGATGAAAATGATGATGATGAAGGTATGTGGCGGCAGTCTGGCAGCTTGGTGGCGTGTTAGGCGGAGCAGGGGGTGCGTGGCATGTTAGGGGGAGTAGGGGGGAGGCGTTGAAGACGACCATCCCAGAGGGGGAGGGGGGGCTCCCCTTATATAGTGGGGAGGGGGTGGTTCATGGGTGGGGGAGATGGCCATTTGACGGGCCGCCACCCCACACCTGAGGGGTGCATGCCCCCTCTTCCACTCTTACTCCCTCTCTCTCTCTCTCTCTTCGACACACTGTCGGCAGGGGGAGAGAGAGAGGTAAAAAAATTTATCTTAAGGTAGCTTTAAAATTTTGAAAAGGGAGGGGGGTTCTTATGGGAGAGGCACGGGAAGGCATTTGTAGGGGAAATGTTACAAGCAAGAAGGATGCTCTTGTGAAGCTCCATAATCCACAAATGTGGTTTTTTTTTTTAACCTTATACATCTTGCATGTAAGTAAGAAGCATGAGTGTAGGCATAAGAGAGTGCTTAAGAGGAAGAAGGATGCTTCATTGACATTGTCCCACTCAATCTCTCACACTCTCTCAACTCAAACTCTCACTCTCTTCTTTTCTCATAAGGAAAATAAGAAAAGTACAAAAATTTTGCACACATATGAATAGCTTGTACTAGCAAGTTACCCTTCTTGGTAAGCATTTTTTAATATTGCTAGTGCCCTAAAGGTTGATCATGAGGCTTTCCATCATGCAATATATATGTATGATTTGTAGTAATTATATAAATCAAGCTGTTCATGAACCTTTTGTGGTAATTTTTTACCAGCCGTCACAAGAGCACGCGCTGGCAAAAAAGCGCTCCACATCACTCTTAATTTTTAATTAAGTAATTTGAATTTAGAGACCCAATCTGGAAATCGTAGTCCGGGTTACGTTAACGCACCGTTTCAACTTAATAAATTGTACTTAAAATTTTAAGAAGGAACTGCCCTTTTCTTATTAAGGTTTATAACCTAATAAAATGTCACCCATTGTTAATAATTTATTAAAATGAACCCTTCATTAAAATAATTTCCCCTCAATTTTCCCAGGTGCTTAATCATAATGGATGCTTTATAGAAATCAATTAATGTATACTATTTATAAAAATCTATTATGTAGTAATTACTTGATTTATTGTAGAATAGTGTAATGCATTGTTTCTCATCCTTTAAAGACACCTTTTTAATATTATGATTTGCCCGCTCTTAGGCATCCAACCCATGGTACTCACCATCCTAGGTGGTATGCTCCAGCTTGTGCACTGAACAAAAGGATGCTAGGGAAAGTTGTATTGCCATTGTAGGAGTCGATGGTGGAAGCTTCTTGGTACAAGGTAATTTGTGGTTAGAGTGGTAGCAGAGTGTGTATTCTTGGAATTCACCTAGTGATTTTTGATAGTGGGTTAGGAGCATTGAAGAAGAGCTGAGGGTGCATGGAACCTTGGAATTTTATGTACTTGCAATTCAAAAAGCTCTCATATAGTCTCTCCATAGGGGAAGCACTATTATTTATTTTGTGCATAATATATATGTTGGTAGTTTCGAAGATGGGTTGAGCTCTAGGCAAGCGTGGATATTGCCCCATACTTGAGGACCCAAATCGTGTGTAGGATTTGATGCAAATATTACATGTGTGCACATGCTTAGGTAGTACTTTATTAGAAGACATATGATACTATGTTTGAATTTTGGTATTTTCCCACACATAATCATGAGCTTGAGGAATAGCTATAAAGGATGGTCTCGTAGAGTGTGCATGATTGTGTATGAGAGAGAATTAGTATGTGTGGAGACAAAAGAGAGCAAGACAGACAAGATAGATGCAAAGTAGAAATATATTCATATTGATAGATCCAAGTGTTATTTGTTATAATGAGAATGAGCCTCTTATATAGGCTAAGGCAAGTGGCTTGCTTACATCATCAATGATGGCAGGATTAGTTCCAATATTAGGTTCAACTACTTTTCTCAAAAGAGTCTACATACATCTCCCTATTTATCATCAACTAGAGGAGGATTCACATGAGCTTATTAGAAAGGCATATTTCAACACACAATAATCAAAACAAGAGTAGTCCAAGGGTGAGAGATACTACAAATGAGTCAAAACTTTCATTCCTTTAAGTGACATGAGCCAAAGGTGAAGATGCTAAAGAGATATATGAGGAAGATGAGTGCGACAAATATACGATCACTAGATTTAGAAATAAAGCAAAGGATAAATATTACCAATTTTGGCATCTCTACCAAAAATGAGGTTGGCACGAGTGATTGTCCAAGTAGAATCACCAAAAAAGACATGATAACCAACTAATAATTGGCATTATCCAACTATCCATATAGATGAGGTTTTTTTTCAAAGTCGAGACATGCTGTATATCATGTAGAACAAAACAAATACTTGGAAAAAACTATAGGCAAACATTGGATACCAATAATGGCACATACATGATCATATCCTAGTTGCTATGTACAAAACCCAAAATGGTATGGTAGGTATAAAACAATTGTGATGCGAGGTTGCATAAAAGGAATCCCCCAAATAAAAAATCAACATTAAGGGAATGAGGACTCACCATCAATAAAAAATATGGCATCAAGTGAAGAAGAAGCCAATATGTAACCATCTAAAATACACTCAAATTAAAGAATACCTTCCATCTTGACAATGGATTTAGTGATGTGTTGATCATATGATGATTTAACATTATCTTGCATTTTCCCTTTGTCTTTATCATGCTATCTTGGCAAATCTCATAGCACTGTGGCTGTATGTATCCTTGCTACTTGCAATAATGACATGTAAGTATAGACTTGAGAGCAAATATTTTATTGTGAGCTTTCCCATGAGATCTAAACTTGGGGCCTATTTTGGGTCTCTACCAGGACGGTCATAATTGCCTCTAGTTTATTCTTGTTTCTAACTATGAGAGCATGAGAGGCACAAACTGCATTAATCTTCTTTCTGTTAACCAATTTAGTGAGTAAAGCTCCCTTGAAATCTAATAATTTAAAGCCATCCTTAGGAGCATTAGTCCTAATGGTAGTATGAAATGCATCCCATGACTTAGGGATAATGAGAGGCAAGAACATATACTAAATATTGTCATCAAAGACAATATTCTACAATGTATGTTAGTTGCAAATAGAATGGAACTCTTTCAAAGGAGTAGATGTAGGAGTGTCTTCCTTCATATGAAGGTCTAGAAGCTTCTTAAGCCAGTACAACTATGAAGGGGGATTTGCTTATCATAGAGATCACATATATTTTCCCAAAGTTTCCATGCACCACCAGTAGTCTCAATGCGATTAAAATATACTTGCTTAGATAAAGATAAAATTATTGTGGACTCAGATAGCTGATCCAAGATCCTCCCAAGCATTAATATCAAAGTCTTGTGGCTTTACACCTTTACATTTCAATGGCTTAGCCTACTTCTTTGGGACCAAGACTTGTCAAATTTGTGTCTTCTAGAGGTTGAAATTGTTTCCATTTAACTTGTCAAGGTTAAAGATAGGAATATCTCCTAAATCACTAGAAGCACTTGCCATAGTGGTTGCAAAATAAAGAGAGTATGGGTTGTTGTAATTTCAACAAAATAACTAAAAAATTGATCCAAAAGCATATGCAAAAGGAGTGATACAAAGCCATCTACTACTATCCATAAAATAGAAGCACTAAACTGCCCAAAACAAATATCTGCCCCCCTCAATAAAATAGTCAAAAGATGAAGTACAATAGTACTATCCATAAAAATGGAGTAAATAAGAAGTCAAGTGTAGGAAAATATCCAAGATAAAATGCTTCCATTGCCAGGGAAGTTGTGATAATAACCAAGCCTACGATGGAACTAGCAGTGACCAATAAAGAGAATGCAATTCCAAGTACCAAATACTATCAAAGAGCTAAAAAAGATAGATATATAGGTGCATCCCAAACCAAGGGGTAACCAAGTACATGAACTAATTGTGCACAAGAGATCTCTAATCAATAAAGAGATCTACCATGTTGTAACAAACTCACTACTCATCAATAGTGAATCTTAGTTTAACAAATGCATATATCATTTACTGATAACTTGTTTGACAGGAGACAATACATGATAATTAAATATAAAATGAAGATCAGACCATAGTGATTAATAATTACATAAACAATGTCCACATAAACCCATGTGCATATATAAGAGATCCCATGGTCTCTAGAAGCCAAGCTCCACGATAAAAATGTAAAATTACTCCCACTGGAAGCAAACTGGAGTATCCAAGAGCAAAGAAAGCTCAATACATGTATATCATAACATCTAGAAGCCCAAATATACTGATTGATACATTTGAGAGAATATAAATGACATAATTATACAAGCCTATAAATAATAGATAATTGACAATACAACCTCTGCCAAATATGAATGTAAAAGAGGTTAAAATCAAATCTCAAAGCTCAAAAAGGTGCATATTTAACATGACTAGAAGTGGCAAGCATACATATGATCCAAGCATATTTTCAAATGGCATGAAAACATAGATTTCACCAATATTCAAATTATATGCTTGCTGTCCACTATCTATGACATCAAAGAACCTTCCAATGGCTGAGAAAAATGTGCTCTAATCAATTTGTAGATTATCCCAAGCATCAATACATCATCCCAACATTAAAACCTTAGTGAATAAGCATCACTAAAGTATACAAATTCAGATTCTTGTTGTTGCTCCAAATTGTTAACACTAGATCTATCCACAAATGATAGTCAATGGCTAAATAAATTTTTACTTGAATAGTGCCCAAGATAGAGGCCAAAGTGTCGGAAACAATACCCAATGATGATTGAGCAAGAAGTAGGAATATAGGATGAAAATGGTTGATGCAATCAATACGAGACAAGCCCCTAATAATGCACTACAAATTGTGGGTTGCTATCCTTGGGCTCTATCTATTACTGCTCACCTCTTGGGTCACTTTTGCCAATGGCTAAAAATCCTCCTCAATCTAGGAATGAAGTTGGGAAGGTGATATTTATCTCAGTCATTTTAAAGATATGGCTGCAATAGAAGCTCGATTCAAAGCTCTCTTTCCTAGGTTGAAGTGGAATGGCTAAAGCTCCTGAAATACCCCTGCTCTGATACTAGTTGAAACGATAAGTAGGATTGAGAGAGAGGAGAGCACAAGCATAAGTATACATTTTTATTATTATTCTATCATAATAAATAATAAATTATAAAGATGATAGTGATGGGTTGCTAACACTTGTATAGGTGTGCAGGTATTGAGTACAATGTAAATATAGGTGACTAAGCATAGGTAGCCTTTAACCCCCAATAAAGGAGGTGCTGCTCAAGAGCTTCAAAGCTCGGGATTGAAGCTCTTAATATCTAGTACTAGACAGAGAAAAAGAAAGTAAAAGAAAATTCAAGAAAATTTAAAAATACGGAGCAAAGCGAAAAAGGCATTCCCGACAGAAGGATAAGAGGAGAAAATGCCAAAAGTGCAAGGGTGACCTTAAAAGTCAAGGCAAAGGCAAAGGTGCATTTTAAAATGTAAAGGTGCCCCCAAATTTTTGTAAAAGAGTACTAGGCTCCCTCTTGTGCAAGTTGTAAAGAGTAGACGGCGGGCATAGGTGAAGGCATAATGTAAATAAAAGGGAATAGGAAAAGAGGACCTTGGCAAGATGGCTGGTCATGCAAAAAAAAAAGGGATGGGTGCCCAAAGGGATAAGGGCATGTATAAAAGCCAAAAAGTGAATAGAGAAGCTCATTCTTGGTGTGTGGAAAAAGTGGCTCTCTTCTTCTTCTTCTCTTCTCTTCTTCTTCTTCTTGCTTACTTATGCTTATGCTTAAGAGAGGGAGTGTGAGAGAGTGAGTGTGTGAGGGTGAGGGACCATGGTGGAGAAGCTCTCCATATTCTTCTATCTTGCTCTCTTCTCTTGTCTTGCGCATGCAACTATGGAGTGTGGAGCTTGAAGGTGGAGGATTGAGGTTTCTTGAGCTTGCATCTCAAATCATAGAGCTATCAGTGTGCTTGAGAGAGGAGGGTACTCAATTGGGCATTGAGGTAAGCTTACTACACTCGTAGACTTGAGAGCATGTATGGCTATGTGAGAGGTAGCCATTACCATTTGGCTTGAAACGCTTGAGCTATAAGTGGTCAGTGGGTCTTGGCGGTCGAGCGAAAGCTCCCATAGAATCTTACAAGGGTGTGGAGTAAAGAATATATTAAGGTTCAAGGCTCGAGATTGAAGCTTATAAGGGTGTGGAGTCAATAAGATATTGAGATATACCTCCCAAATTTTCTTGTTATATCTTGATCCATTTTGAAGGTTGTCATTACAAAAGAAGGAGAATGTTACAGTCATTTGAGGGTTGGTTTCAAGCCCAAATCAATTGTCTTTTCTTGGTGGCTACTACCAAGAAAGAGGACTACTTAAACCTTCTACTTAAGGGGGCTTCTTGTCCAAAGTAAGCTAGGTTTAGCTTAAAGAGAAGTAAGGGGAACGCTTCAACAAGTTGGGGGTCTACTTTTTCTGTTAGACATAGAGAAGTGTCGAGACTAAAAATGGGCCCAACACTAGCTCTAGGGCTCTAGCTAGGCCTCTTATATACACTTAAACAATCCCACGGTGTGGCAACCAAGAACATATAGACATTATGAGCTGATTTATCCAAAGAACACATTTGTAGATAAAATCTCTAGATTTTAGTCCAACATGATACTCTTCCCGAATCCAAGCAGCAAAAGAAATACCCAAACATATCGGTGACTAGCACCTTGTAACACAAACAAAGGGAGCACCCCTAGCTTATGATTGTGGCCCCACTACGGCTCTCCTACACCCCTAGTGATTAGCTTGAGGATATGCCGTTTCAACATAAAGAACATACGAAACATAGTCCTCTCTTTTGATAAAATATTCTAGGAGATAATATAATCCTTATCACATCAGCCCCCAATAGAAACGATAACACTAGACCTATAGCTCAAGGGGTCCTTACACTCATCATGGGTCAATATCAAAATTAAGTGCTATGCATCTAAGAGATAATTCTCTTTACCATGTCAATGCATTGCAATGTAACATGGATGACTTATGTGCTCAAACAAGTAAACTTATAAAGCAATCAATGTGGATGTGCACAAACAACCCTTTCATGATCTCATGCTAACGTATTGCTTTGTTGCTTAGGTAGCAGGGAAACAACCCATGCTACTGCCCTTTTTAGACTTAAATCAAACAAATTATATATGCTAGAATATGCATAAAATTAGAATTTATAGGATACTTAGCTCCCACCATCCCCTTCCCCCTACCATTTAAGATTTTGCATTTGATGGGTAGGTTAAAAGGGTATTTCATTTAAATTTCTTTATGCAGAAAGTGATGAACACCCACTTTGACATAAAAACATGGGTAAAATGAGGCCAATCCTCATGCTTTACCTTCGTTATACTGACACAAACATACTTTTAGTTTTCAATAAATTTTTGGATACAAAAACTATTTTTTTCCTATTTTCTTTGCCCAAAACTACATTTTGTGAGTATTTTTCTCTATTTTTAAATATAAAATGATGTATTTTTTGATTTAATAAATTAATTCACACTTTGATCCATTTTTATTTTTTATTTTATTCCATATGAACATAATTGGATTCCTCGAAACTAATAAAACCATCATTTTTCCACTTTTAAAACACGCATTTCAAACTTTAAAAATTTAATAACTTGCACGCATGGATACTAATTCTATATTTGATGCTTCATAGCCCTCAAGAATATCACAACCAAGCTTCAAACAAATATTCATTGCATATGAATAAGATTTGTACCATGAATTATAAAAAAGAATCTGAATTTCAATTAAAAAGAGGCTTACTGCCAATTTTTGAGTTTTAGGTCTCAAAAATTGATTATTGGGGTAACAACCGAACTTGGCATTGGTATCCAAATAGTGTTGGTCATCACTCCTTAGCGTCAAATATGATCTCATATCAATCTGGTTAAAGTAGGACAACCGGTCTTCATCCTGGTCTTCTCTAATTAATACCTGTATGGACAGCCCATTGGAGGAGAGAGAGGGAGGATATAGAAAGACTGAATTTGGATGGATCTTCCCGTTAGGCCATCAATTTGGGATTCAAGATGAGTGATAGAAGGTTAAAAAATTGAGCAATAGGGTGGAGCAATCGGTTGCTATGCTTACTTGTCAATCATCATGCCCCCTTCTCCATTTTGCATCGCATCGTGTCAAAATGGCACCACTTTTTCCACGACGCTTGCAAAAAACGCCCCCCACGGACCCACCCACCCACCCAATTAAAAAAAAAATGGGGTTTTTGAGGCCCAAAAGGGTACGAATCTTTAACTTTTAAGACTCTTTTACATTCCCTCTTGACCCTTCGGTGCCTGGCCTTTGGCTACTCCTGTGTTCGATGCCAGATTTGTCATTTGAAAATTTTTGCATGTCTTCTCAGAGTCTTGCACTATGTGGAGCTTTTTTCACTTCATTTTGACACCCAAAAGATTATGAAAAATCTACGACCACAGCGAAGTTTGTCTTCCCAAGTAATTTTAAATCCCACCTTCTATGGCTGCTTAAAATTTTCGAATCCGCATTCTCTACTTCTAATGAGCTAACAAGCTTTGAGTTTCACCTCAAATTGATAGGATTTCGCACATTTTTGGCATTTCTCTCAAGTCGTAAAATCTCGCTCTCATTGGTGACCACAGGATAGGGTGACTCAGCTCGTCGAATCCATGAATTGATCTGCACATAAATAAACCATAAAGAGCACCGCTACTTTAAGGAAAAATATACAACAAACATAGGCATAGCTCTCACCCTATTCCCCCCTAAAAAAATCAAGGCCGCGCCAACCATTCTTATTGATTTTTTGACTAAATGTCACCCCCAGGAAGACAAGGCATCGCACCCCAGGTCTATGACTCATCCCAAGGAACCTACCAGGCCTTCGCAAGGCAATGATTATCTGCTCTTGGAATTTTTCTTTCTTGATTTTCTTATTTTAGGGGTTAAAACCACTTTTTATACACCTTCATATTTCATATAGGGGCTTTTAGAAGATATATTCGTTGTTTCATCTATTTCTTTTATTTGGTAGGCCTCTCTATGTGCCTCACCCTAACAGAAGCTCCTAGAAACAGTCGCCTAATAGGCTAGCAAGACAAGGTCACTAAGCTAAAACAAATCTTTGAATTCTTAACAATGTCTTCACAGGGGGCAAACCAAACCTTGGGACTTCATGCCTTGATTTTGATGGTCCCCAAAAAGAAAAAAATTCCCCACATACACGTATACATATAAACCATTAAGGAAAAGAGCTCGTAAAGGAAGGACATCGCTTAGACTTGGCCACAAGAAGCTTCTACGCCGCAAGAGGGGCTCGCTCCAAGTACTCCATTGAATCTGTTTAATACAACACTAAGGCAAGAAACCATTAACTACACTCTCACCTGTTGGGGTAAAGGCGCCTCGGCCTAGCCGTCCATGTATAACTACACTGACAGTACCCACCACTACACACTGCAGGTGGCGGGGTGCCCATCATCATCACTTTATTCTTTATTCTTTTAGTGACAATTTGAATAAAGGAAGGCCCGGTCACACATTGTAACTGTTGGAGTTCCCATTTTGTGTCTCTCTCTTTCTTGCTCTTGCTGTCCTGCCATAGCTCTTCCAACCAAGCTTCGATCCTTCTCACCTTACAAGTGGTATGAGAGCTTGGATCTCGTGGAGCTCGACCTCGACTTGCATCATTTTATCTTTCAAATGAATAACTATAGCCATTCTCATGTTCATGGCAGCCATAGCTTGACCTTCATGGTGTGTATTTTTTGATCTTCCACCTTCTTGCCCTTTACCACTTGTTCCAGGGTACTCTTGGGCTCTTGTGATCTTAGTTAGGAGCTAAACTCTTGGGCTCTTGTGAGGTTAGTCAGGAGCTAAACTTTTGGCTCAGTACTTGGAGAAACAAAGGCAAAATAGGGGGCAACCATATCTCATACTCATTGGACCTTGTATACCTCATGTCTTACTTGAAGCTCTTGAGGCTAGCTTGGGTCTATTGTAGGCCATCTTTAGCACCTCACCCAAGCAACACCCATCAGCCACATTGGAGTAAAAATGTGCTGCTACCTTGCCACACAAATTGCACCTATTTCAAGCAGGCCTAGACTGCATATTCAGCAGCTACACAACTTGGTTTTGGTCATTATCTTCTTCATTTGGCACTTATTCAAGCTTGGCACTCATGTTTGGTGATCATTGATTCTTGCCACTTGGTTTGTGGCATTGGATTGATCTCATTCTTGTTGGAATCTACAAGAGACTTATTGTTCAAGATTTGAACAAGATTTTACGAATTCATTGGAGCTCACTTACACATCATTTGATGCCCATATGCCTACATATGCATGCCTAATGCTTGGTGGATGTATGCCTCATGTTGCAAGATCATTTCTTGGGTTGATCATACTTCAGATCTTGGTTGGACATCACAAATTCTTGGCTAGAAAACATGGCAACATATGGTCCTTGACTGTCTCATGCCTATGGATTATGCTTATGTAATGGTTGTTCATGGTCCCTTGATGCCTATATGGTAGGGAATGATGCACCGTTGTTTGGCTATGATTTTGTGCTGATTCAAGCCATCATTTGGCTCAGTTTTGGACAGTCATTTCATGCTATTTACAACAGGGCTAATCGTACTTCTCAGTGGATATTTAATGCCTATTAGATTCAAGCTATGTCTTGGATGTATACATTGATGTAGTGACTCTCAAGGATCGACATAGAGCTTGGATTTGATCTCGGATCATTGGTTCAGCTTGAGATTGCTTCGCATAGCATTTGGATCTCCATCTTTGATGTACTCATGGCATGTAATTTGCTTATGTCTGACCGGTCTTAACATGCTTGGCTTATGCCACTTATACATGCTATTTACATTGTTTGGAGTTGGATGCTTCTAGAGCCTTGGCTTGACATTTGATCGCGTCTGGAGCTTACCTTGGTGATTCATTGGGTTGTCAAAGTTTTCCTTTGGATGCACTTGATGTTTATGTATGCTATGTATGGATGCTACATGGCCTACATGCTCAAGATATCTCATTGATGCTTGATCTTGGACACTTGTCACTGGTGCACTCTTACATGCTTTGCTTGAGCTTTCTTGCTTGACATTTACGGCTTTTGTGCTAGTGGGAGCGTCTTGATATGCTTGAAAGACATAGAGCAAGTGGGCTTATGCTATTGAGCACTTTGGATACTTGAGACTCCTCGGATCTTCACTTTGGATGATGCTTGGCTTCTACTGTTTGGTCCATTGTACTTGCGTATGAGCTCACTTGGGTCCATTTTCTGTGAGTTGATACCTACTTGTGTCAAGTCTTGGCAGTGTCAGGTACATTTTTCTTCGTTGATTGGGGGTGTACCGACTCACTTAAGATTGAGTGGAGAGTAGCCTGAAACTATGACTAATGAGACGAATGGATGGAGCTTGATGAGTTATGTAAGTCCACCCTCATCTTGTCTGTCACACTTAATATGTACATTAAAATGTGGTTGAGGAAGCACAGAGTGGTTGGCAGCTTTAGGATAAGATCAAGATCCTCTATGAAAAGAAAAGTCTAGCAATTCAGATGTATTGGACTGAAGTACCTTATGGACATGCGCATGAAGGAGAATGTGATGATGTCTACTTATTTGAGCCAATTTCATGCTATTCTCAAGAACTTGACTTCGTAGGAGGGCATTACGTTCATTGATGAGATTACACCATTTTTTTTGCTTCGGACTCTAAGTGAGTCATGGGATGTATTCCGCACTGCCTTATGTGCTTTTGCTACTACTTTGAAATTGCCTGATATGGAGAGTGCTCTTCTGCAGGAAGAGATCAATCGTAAGAACTTGGATGCCTCTCGTATGTCGCATGCTTTGACTATTAGAAGCAGAGATGGTAATGGAAAGAATGATCATGGAAATGGCCATGGTAGAGACTCACAGAAGTCTAGGTCTAAATCACGTGGCAAGTCACACAGTAAGTTTCATGGGAGAAATGCTAATATGACATGTCACCATTGTGGCAAGAAGGGTCATATATGCCCACAATGTCATGAATTGCACAATGAGAAGCGCAAAGAGAAGGGGAAAGACAAAGTACAGGAAAAGTCTTTTGATCGCAGCATTGTGCATGCAAAATCTAGTGTGAAAATCGAGGAGATAAATATCATTTGCAGACTGAGGACTTTGATGGGGAGTACATACTTGCAACTAGTTCTTGTGATGCTATGTAGTTGACCGAGGTTCATTCTATGTATGCGTAGTGCTGGCTTTTGGATTCTAGTGTTTCATTTCATGTTACACCATGCCGTGAGTGGTTCCACTCCTACTGCACTATCTCTAGTGGTTCAGTTCCCTTGGGTGATGATAGGTCACTTGCTATTGTTGGCATTGGGGATGTATGGGTGAAGTTCTCTACTGGCAGTACTTTTTTGTTACAGGATGTATGTCATGTACCTGCACTTACACACAGTCTTATGTCTATAGAGGGCAGCTTGATGATGCTGGGTTTCATGTTTCATTTGGGGATTTTTCTTGGAAAATCATGCATATGGCACACTTGTGCTTGCTAGAGGTGCCAAGGCTGGCAGCCTCTATCCTCTTGTAGTTGATGGGTCCTCTGTTAACCATGTTTTGTCAGTGGATTCCATCCCACATGTATCTCTTTGGCATACCTGTTTAGGCCATATGTCCTTGAAGGGAATGAAAATGCTTTTTGGTTTGCAATACTGACCGCCCCTTGACTATGAATGTTTTGATTCATGTGAGCATTGCCTTTATGGTAGACAGACTAGAAATACGCATAAGAAGTCTGGTAGGACATGCATGAGTGAGCCCCTAGCATTGGTACACTCGAATGTCTGTGGGCCCATGCCCTATCAGTCTATGGGTAGTGCAAAGTATTTTGTGACATTTATTGACGATTTTTCGAGTAAATTTTGGGCTTATCCCATTAAGCTTAAGTCAGATGTCTTGGCAGTGTTTTAGAGATGACTTGCATTGGTTGAGAACCAGACTAGGCATAGGTTGAAATGCCTTAAGACTAAAAATGGCAAAGAATATGTGTCATGTGCCTTTGGACAGCTATGTGACAAGAGGGGTATTAAGTGTGTTAGTTGATTGCCCCCTAAACCCCACCCTAGAATGGTTTGGCTAAGCGGATGAATAGAACCATCCAGGAGCATGTACATAATATGCTTAACCATGCAGGCCTACCACAAAGCTTTTGGGCAGAGGCAATAAGTACATCTGTGCATATCATAAATAGATCACCTTTCAGTGGTTTAGATTTCCAAGTGTTACAGGGGAGGTATGGACTGTCATCTTGTGCACATCTACATGTCTTTGGATGTGAGGCATTTTGCCATGTGCCCAAGGACAAGCGTAGTAAGCTAGATCCTAAGAGTCTCAAATGCATTTTCCTTGGCTATGGAGATGTAGGCGAGATGGGTTACTGCCTTTGGGATCCACATGCGTGGAAAGTCATCCACAGCCATGATGTAGTCTTCTATGAAGACAAGATGCATAGGTAGCCTGAGAAGGTGGTAGAGTGGTAGAGATACATAGGGTTATATTCCAGGAGGAGCCATGTGCTCCAATACAGCCTGCACAACCTCACAGCCAGTTGGATAACCTACAACAGTAGATGGTACACATGACCAGGATGTTGGACTGGCAATATAGCCTATAGTGAGATGGTCTACTAGAGATAGACATCCACCTGATAGATTTGAGCCCTCGATGCATTATGTCTTGGTTACAGATGCAAGAGAGCCTCTCACTGTGGGAGCTTTTGCTCAACCACCAAGACCCATGGACCGCTTATTGTTTCAAGAGTTCCAAGCCGAGCACTAATGGCTACCTCTCACATATCCGACGCGCCATCCATATCTACGGGTGTAGTGAGCTTACCTCCATGCTGATCGAGTTACCTCCTCTCCTATGCACTCCGGTAGCTCCAGATCCAAGTGCAAGACTCAAGCAAGCTCCATCCTGAAGCTCCACGCTCCAAGCTCCATAGCTGCGAGCAAGAGAATAGAAGAGAAGAGAAGAGAAGAAGAGAGGGGAAGATGGAGAGCTTCTCCTCCCCGGTCCCTCACCCTCACACTCACTCCCATACACTCTCACACTTCCTCTCTTACGCACAAGATCAAGCAAGCAAGAAGAAGAAGAAGAAGAAGAAGAAGAAGAAGAAGAAGAAGAAGAAGAAGAAGAAGAAGAAGAGAGGAGACCCACTTTTGGCCACACACAAGAATGAGGTTCTCATTCACTTTTCAACTTTATATACAAAACCCTAAATCCCTTTTGGGTAGTCATCCCCTTATCCCCTTTTTTACATGGCCGGTAGTGGCCTAGGCCCTTTTTCCCATTGTCCTTCTATCTTCCTAGCTTCCTTTCCACCTCCCATCTACATTTACAAATTGCACGAGTGAGAGCCCGATGCTCCTTAAATTAAATCATGATGCGCTTGCGCTCTTTTACAAAACTATTGACTTGCGCTTTTCCTTGTGTGCCTTTGTCTTCCATTTCACTTTGCCTTGACCTTTGTCTTTTGCTTTAGCTTTTCCAGATTTTCCACCTTGTTTGTATACCGGTTAACATTACCCCCTCCTAGACGAGTGCTAGTCCCATGGCACTCACTGTCGTAGGTAGCAGGCTTTGGCATGCACTAAAGACGTGGGTGGAAGGGACATTTGTGGTTGCCATGGAGGAGTGTTGGTGGTGGTGTGGAAGAAGGTCGTTGGGGGCATGTTGGTGACCTAGGTGGCTGGTGATAGGGTTGTTGGAGTTGGTGGTAGGGCTGTTCTTTGTTGGTGATTGCATTGATGACCACAGCACAAGTGTTGGTTTGTTGGGGATTCTACACATGACGATTCTTGGTGGGCTTGTAGGATGATAAAGGATAAGAATTCAGATTTGGGTGTCGATGAAGAGCGAATGACACTTTCGTTGGAGTCTTCAATACCTGCAATTGAAAACCTCTCATAGGTGGTCTCTCCCTAGGGGTAGTGCTAGTCTTCTCTATCGTGCACAAGACATAGTTCAATTATTTTGGGGGACAGGTCAAACTCTAAGCAAGATGAGAGTATTGTCCTGCACTTGAGGACCAAAACTGTGTATATATTTTGGTGCAGATATTATGTGAATGCTCGTGCATACTTAGATATTGCATAGTTAGAAGACTGTGGGTTGGTTTCTCGTAACAATATGTGGATGAAGCAAAGAAGAAGTATAGGTGAAGGTGTATGAGACATCCTTTGCATTGTGACTGCATGACACGTAGCATAATTGAACATAGGGACACCACACTTTCGGTAGCTGGGAGCTATTGGACTTGCTTGATGAGGACGGTGTACTTTTCATGGCCATTTGTGCGGTGCTTACCACAATTGATTGCAATGGTATTAAGGCGGAGTGCAAGAGGGAATCATGCTAATGGGTCAGGGTGACAGGTCTAACCATAGGTGAGACAAGCTCCCTAGGTATGTCCTGCCCTTGATGTGCCCTGAACAATTGTTGGTGATGCTAAAGTGCTAGGGGACTAGGGACGGAGCCAGCCGACCAAGGTCACTGGACGTACCTAATTTGAGGACCCCTAGGTGCTGTGCTGTGATCCTAGGTGCTTCGTATCTTTCGTTCTTTTCTTTTCTTTTCTTTTCTTTTTTTCCTTTTTCATTTTCATTTTCATTTCTTTTTCTTGTTCTTTTTTATTTATTTATTTCTTTCCATTTTTTCTTTTTGGACTTGCCTGAGTACAACCATTGCAATATGTTGAGGCTATCAGCCTTTCAATGGGTTGGGAAATGTCAAGCTTTGAAGCTCAAGAAATGGATATTACAGTGATGATTGTGCCCTAGCCTCATTGTTAGAGAAGCAGTTATTGAGATGGGGAGATACACTTGAGATTTTGCAACCCTCTTTGGAACATGCGATGTTGGTACAATTGAGGTAACATCTGCTATGAGTGCCCGACATAGAGTGTAACCCAGAAAGAGGAAGTGGTTAAGATCATGATTTTGCGACATGGGCACTCGCAAGGGTAATTTTTGCTTTTGGTAGCTTGGCTTTGTCACGGCTCTTTGTGAGGTTGGTGGTCTTGCAGTGACTTGGGCATTGAACACGTTCGCACGAAGACCTGCATCGTCCTATATCCACTTGTCACTTCATGAGAGTATAGGCAAGTCGCATGCATCAAGTACAACGAATAAATGCAATCATGTCAAGATATTCCTTTATGAAAATCCTATGATACTGATTGCGATGCATATTCCAGTGCTTGTTAAGCATTCTGCGACACTTCTGTGTTCAATGAGGGCTTGCTCGGTTGCTATCTCATGCAAGGTTCTAGGAGTTTGCCTAGGCTTTAGCATAGTTGGGGGCTCAGGCCTAGATGAGCAAGATTGGTCAATGCTAGGATTTCTTATGCTCTTGGGGTTTCCATGTTTCTCTTGAGGCTTTGTTATTGCATCATGGTTCTCCTTGGATGTGACTAGTATAAATTTGTCACCTTGTTGTGACAGTGTTGTATCCACTCTTGATTGGTCAATGTGAGTTCTGTTGTCGGTGGATTGAGTGTTGCAAGCAACTGTTGATGGTAACGACTGCTTTGATTTTTCAGAGCATGTGTCTGAGGTTTCACCACTATCAGGAGAGACAGCAATGGGTTCATTGGTGGATGGACTCAATGCTTTATTCCTCAGCTCTCCAGCGCTCTTGGTCTCAATGTTCTTGGGGTCCACAACCACCTGTATAACTGCTGTTATTTTCACTGTTTTCACCTCCTCCACAGGTGAACTGCTAAGGACACATTCTGCAAGGGGCATTGTCATGGCCAGGGGTTGTGACTGCTGTGATCCCTGATTGGAAGTAGTAGCACCTATTTCAGTGGACTGGCTACTATTAGTAGATTGCAATGTCAAGTCCCTAGGGCAATTGGAAGTGGTCGTGTCTTTTGTTGCCCTTTGAGCATTCACTTATGTAGATCGAGCATGAGTTGATCTAGTCACATTAGGTTGCACAGGCATATCCTTGGGCCAAGAGCTACGGATGGTGTCATGTCCCACCTCTTGGACATTTGGAAGCTCAGATGGAGATAGAGATTGGGATTGAGCAGCCGCCCTTGACGACTGCTATTGTGCTTCCTGCGTCCATTTGGGAAAAGAGGGTGTAGGAGATCTAGGACTCTTAGGTGGACTTGGCACTGGTTGAATGATTTGCTCGAGGCTATTAGATGATTGTGCCATTTGCTTTGTTGAGTATTTAACCTTGTCATGAGCAATGTTGTGCCTATGATGCCTATTATCCTCTTGAGGAATCAAAGGCTCCTTGGGCACTAGTGGCTTTTGTGTATCCTCAATGATTACATCTGATATCTGCTTGTTAAGCACGCTAGGTTGAGGATCTACCCTCCGATTAGTCCCATTTGGTTTCTTGATTTCGACCGTGAGGGGCTCGATCACTTCAATGTTTTTGACTCGAGACTTGGTCTTTCGTTTAGATATCCTTCTACCCTTCTTTGCTCTTGATATGATCTAGCCTTCAATCGACATAGGAGGTTTAGCAGGGGGTTTTGGCACCCAAATCCATCAGTTACCTACGTAATACCCCTGAGCATGTAGCAACGCTTTGGATATCCATTATGGTGTTCTGCTGACCCTCCATCGATGCCTTCATCTATAAGGCTTGGGCTTCTTTTGGGGTCTTCTACGATATTTGTAAGTCCAAAGGCCGTCCTTAGCATTGTCTCCTGATCTTCTTGTTTCAGGCATGGCCTCACTCACTGGTTCTCATTGTTCGGCCTGTGCTTGTATCAACTCTTCCAACAAGTCCTTGCTCTCGTTAGCAGGATTGAGTGTTATGTCAGCACCTTCCTTGCCTTTCCCTCGAGGTTCGATGAGGTCACCCTTGCTAAAGGTTATGACTATCCTCACACTCGATAGTGTCAGGTGTATCCTCTGTGCTACATAGTCGGCCTCACACTTGGTCGCCCTTTTCTTCCTAGGAGAGTTTCCTTCCTGTAATTAGCACTATTTGGAGGAACATGAAATAGGATAGGCAAGCTTTCAGTTTCAATTGTCGTAAGGATTTTGCACTTCCCTATGAGTGCTTGTGGGTGTCCCCCGTAAGGGCTAAGAGTTGCATTAGTTGATGTGAGCTCTGGTTGGCCTAGTAGGGTCCATGATTCATAGGTCAAGATATTAAAATCTGCTCCTTCATCAATCAGAGCATTGATAATATGCTCTCTTTTTGCGGTGAGTTTGACCCTAAGATAAGTAGGTGGTACTACGTCTTCGTCTTCCGGATCTTGGCTTGTAAATTTAAGCCTTCTTCTGACAAATGCCCTTGAGTCCCCAACTGCACGACCAGATGTGAATTCTCCACTAATGTCTTGGATCGTCAGTGCAGTGCTATTCAAGGAGCATCTATCGTCAGGACTGTCATATCTAGTCATTCTCGCTATTGTAGCTTGATGTTGTTGCTTTCTGCTTTGACTAGATGCAATCCAAATGCAACACGTATGTGTTTTTGTAGTGTGGCCTTTTTGCCCTATTTGCTAGATTGTCCCATTGAGGTTCTAGGGTCTCTATTTGTCTCTATTTGGGTAGGGCTTTTAGTTACTCTTTTGCAAGTGAGAATCCATGCTCGTGTAGAGCCATTACTACACTAGGGTCTATTTTAGAGGACCTGTCACGGCATGCATTCTCTCTCCAACCTACTTGGGGTAGGTGCAGTGGGGGAAGAGCCTCCTCTCTAAGGGTTTGGAGGGGGCAGTCCCCCTCGGCCTGTAGGGCCATTACGGTAAATGCCATACTCGATTTGGAGGACCGTTCGTAACAAATTTGAACTACTTGTTCTAGATTTCAGCCCAGTGATCGATCTATGATATGGTTTCGGCTCTATATGGTCTCTCGTTCAGTTTCACTGTCTTCAGGTTAAAATTTGAAAAAATCTAAATTCGGCTCAATAGGTCTGAATTGCAGGGGCCGAATGCCCGATTCGACCCGTTCGAGGGCCAGTGGCCGAATGAGAAAGGGCCGAATGTAACTGGTCCAAATGTCAAATTCGGCCAATCTGAGTTTGGTTGTCCGAGGGCCAAGTGGTCGAGTGGGCCGAGGGCCAAGTCAGGTGGGCTGAGTTAGGTGGGCCGAGTCGTCAGGGCCGAGGGCCGAATGGCCGAGGGGTTTGAGGGCCGATTCTGGGACTCCGCCCAGAATCGCGGTCACTCGGACAGGTTGAACGCGACACGTTTTTTTCATCGGACTTCAAAAAATTCGTCGCGTTGAGCAATGGAGACCATCCTACTGGTCGAGTAGCTCTCCAAATCCAACCTACTCATGCAGTGGAATGTGTGGAATTACCTAGGCTGGGAAAATAACTCCCGGATGGCCAGATCAAAGTGGATCCACTCAACAAAGCTTTCTTCCTCTCTCTTGCTCTCCTGAAACCCTGCAATGCACAATGTGGCCTTTCTTGCCACTCTTGGCCCCTTATCACCTTGTCTAGGCCTGCACTCACCTTAATCTTGCTTCCCTTACTAACATTTAACCCAAAATTTCATTTCTTGCCCTTCTTTTCCCTGTTTTAGCCTGTTATATAGCAACAAAAAACCCTACTATTTGCTCCAACGTTTTTCTCCTATCCTTTCCAAATGTAAGAAAAAACTATAAGGAAAATACCTACACTACTCCATCATGCTTTCCCAAGTCCAAAACAACAAAAACCTACTTGCTAAGGAGATCAAATACCTCTTCAAACTCCCTTGCTTCCTACCTATCTACCTCAAGCACCAGTTTGGGGAAAACCCTACGCCAATGCTTGATTCGAAGTGTGCAAGTGCTCAAGGCTTGAATCCATTGGTCTCGACAATGGAACCAAAATGTGGGAGCTTTCGCTCAACCGCCAAGACCCATGGACCGCTTATTGTTTCAAGCGTTCCAAGCCGAGCACTAATGGCTATCTCTCACATAGCCAACGCGCCATCCATATCTACGGGTGTAGTGAGCACTCCAGTAGCTCCATGATCCAAGTGCAAGCCTCAAGCAAGCTCCATCCTCAAGCTCCACGCTCCAAGCTCCATAGCCGTGAGCAAGATAAGAGAAAAGAAGAGAAGAGAAGAAGAGAGGGGAAGATGGAGAGCTTCTTCTCCCTGGTTCCTCACCCTCACACACTCCGTCACACTCTCACACTCCCTCTCTCAAGCACAAGCTCAAGCAAGCAAGCAAGCAAGCAAGCAAGAAGAAGAAGAAGAAGAAGAAGAAGAAGAAGAAGAAGAAGAAGAAGAGGAGAGGAGAGGAGAGGAGACCCACTTTTGGCCACATACAAGAATGAGCTTCTCATTCACTTTTCAACTTTATATACAAAACTCTAAATCCCTTTTGGGCGGTCATCCCCTTATCCCCTTTTTTACATGGCCAGCCGTGGCCTAGGCCCTTTTTCCCATTGTCCTTCTATCTTTCTAGCTTCCTTTCCATCGCCCGTCTACATGAGCTTGGGATTGATGCTATACCTATGTTGCATTCAGATTCTATGAATGCTATTCAACTAGCCAAGAATCATGTCTTCCATGGGAAGACAAATCACATTGAGGTGAGGTATCACTTCATACGTGGAGTCATAGAAGACAGGTCTGTTGAACTTATCAAGATCTCCATTGATGAAAATCCTACACATCTGCTCATGAAAAGCCTCACTATTGAGCACTTTGCCTTCCTCAAGAAATGGATGGGCATTGGATGATATGATGTTTCTCCTCATCCTGTTGTAAAGTGTACATTGTACTATCTTTTCTTTTTTCTTCTCACTCCTCACTCAGGTAGGTTTGCCTTTAAGTGGGAGGTTGTTGGAGATAAATGCACCTTTGCCTAGCCGCACGTGTATTACTACACTGATAGTACCTGCCACTGCACACTGCAGGTGGCGGGCGCCGGTCACTATCACTTTATTCTTTATTCTTTTAGTGACACTTTGAATAAAGGAAGGCCAGATCACACATTGTGACTGTTGGAGTTCCCATTTTGTGTCTCTCTTTTTCTTGCTTTTACTCTCTCGCCATAGCTCTTCCAAGCAAGCTTCGATCCTTCTCACCTTTTAGCACCAAATAAATGGCCCTCTTGGCCTAACAAAATCAAACATTAAATCTAATAAGAACGGACCTCTTGGCTTAAGGAAAACATAGCTATAAAGCACACCAAGTAGCATCTTATTGCTGAAAACAAACCCTTGATCCCCCTCATACACTCTACTGAAATATACAACACTAGACCAAGGGATGGACTGCCTAGCCCTACACTAAATGCATCAAATTATTAGCTAGGCCCCTTGCATAAATGGCAAGGGTGTTCGGCAAATATGTTGTTGAATGATCCTATGCATCCATGAAATAATAGAAAGATGATCAATTGCTACTTGACTCATCATCCATACTAACCAATCGGTGGCTATAGCAAGACATGTTAGCAAGAAATCCCCATAATAGTCTTGGGCTAATAAGATTGGGTAATTCTAATAACTCCTCAAGACCGTAGTTGAGACATACATCCTCAACAAATGTATAATTTCCAATGAATTTGCAAAAAAAGTAGTTCCGCTGATGAGGAGCTAGCTGACAAGTCATTGCTCAAAAAGCTGAAGTATATTTGAGGTTTCAAGATGATATATTCATAGAATGGGATCCCTCACACTATAAGACCCATTCAATTGATTGATCATTAGTTGCGAGTCATCTTTCACCAATAACTGGGGGATACCACCATAGGCTATATTCAGCCCCATGATTAAGGCCTTGTATTTTTCCATGTTATTAGTAAAAGTGGTGTCTAAATAAACTCCCATTTTCATAATGACTCTGTGTTAGGGGTCTTTAATAACCATATCGATACTCGCATACTTAGGAGGCCCTAGCTAAGATCTATCAAAATACAAGGTATAGCTCAATGCTTCACTAATAGGTCACGCCATACCGATTAGCCTACTCATACCTACGATAGTTAAAGTGGAGCCAAGATAGAGGATGTATGATAGGTACAATCCCTCCTTCCTCACTAAAACCCGTCTTGCCACTCAATAATATTATAACCCTTACTCCACCAGATCACTCAACCATGGTGGTAATGCTGCTCTAAATACAGATGTTCAAGATAAGGAATGATTCTGCCCATTCGATTGCTTTGGCACTTACTTCAAGTTTAAGCTCGATTGTGGAAGACCTGCAAAGGTATCAAGTCCAACATCATTTCCTACACATAATAGGGCTTCAACTTATTAAAGTTTACTTTATTTTTAAACTCTACCCTTGTAAGTCTACTAAAAGGGCTATAGAGCCATTCTTTCCTATATGGACAATCTTATAAGGGCCATCTCGTTTGGATTCTAACTTGCTAGGAAATAAGTCGCGAGATGCATCATAATATAGAACCAACTGATCCTTTACAAATTTATATCTTTTAGTATGAAGTTCATGAAGCATTTTCATCCTCTTCTTCCCCACCTCTTGATGTAACAAAGTCTACAATTGGATCTCATCAAGATGAGCTAGGGAGGTCAACCTTTCTAGCAATACTTCCTCTTCACCCACAGAATGGTTCAATGCAAATCTCACAGTAGGTAACTCAATTTACAAGGGCAAGATGCACTCTTCCCCATATATCACCAACTTAAGTGGGGTGTGGCTTGTTTCTCTTTTGAACGTAGTATTATAAGCCCAAACAGCCACATGAAGTTTCTTATCCTAGTTGCACTTAACCTCAAATATAGTCTTGGATAAAATCCCTACAAGCTGCTTATTGGTACTCTCTACTTGTGCATTTTCTTGGGGATTATATGGGGTGGTTTTATTATGTTTAGTTTTTAGAGCTTCAGTCAAGGATTCTATGACCTTATTCAGAAAATGTGTCCCACAGCCAAACACCAATTCTTTAGGTGGACTCAAATAGCAGACAACTTGTTCCATAATAAAACGATCAAATGGAAAAAAGATGACCTTTCTAGATCTAACCTTTGGGGTAGATGGAGTTGTTATGTTGGTAGTGACTCGAGGCACAATGCATCAAGTTACGGATGGCTCGATAGTAAATGAAATATTCCTTGGAATATTCCTTGGCCGACTAGGGAAGGTTCATAAGGCTGACTAGACTGCCTTTCCATGCTATAAAAGGAAGAGCCCTCTAAAGCCATTGTCAATCTATCTTTCACCTAGTTAGAGTTCTTCTAGCTTTTCCCTATCATCTATCTGGATCACCATCTAGGCTTCACAGTGGAAGTGCATAGATGGACAGAGCCATCTTTGTATTAGTTCATTTAAAATTAAAGAAGTTTCTATTTTTCTCATATTTCTTGTGCATTCTCTACTTCTTGCTTAGATTCTATCATTGTGCTATGTAATTTCTACACAAAGTCCTCTTGAGGAGGCTTAGGGGCAGCTACAATCCACCCCTTTTCATCTAGCTTCACAACCTTCAAGTGTAGTTTATGCATTCCCTTCATTCACTCATCCATGGCATCCTCTTTCAATATAGATACAACACCTATAGCCATAAGCATAGGTTGATTAATTGCAACTTGTGTTGCCTTACTAGAAGTAGTAGGCAAAGTCCCAATATGCAATCTAGCCCTTCTTCTTTGCTTCTTCACGAGTGTATTAATAACCTCTTTTACATCATGACAATCTATCTTAAGCCTTGTTTCTATTGTTTGATCTTTCAAAAGATCTTACAAACTCTCCTACAAGGTAGGATCCGCTACTTGTAAAAACATCTTAATCTTTTGTGTCTCTAGAGCCTATTGCTCTACAACATTTAACTAATCATATTTGCTTTCCAATTCACGTAAAAATTCAATGGCTACAAGTCATTTGTTGGCCTTAGTTTCCTATTCTTGGAATATTATACAAGTAATCTAATTAGCATCCTCTATGTAAAATTATTTTCTCAAAGCCTTTCTAAATTTACCCCAATCTAGATCCTTTAGATACAATTCAGTAACATGTGCTTTTAACTCATGCACGATGAGTCAAACAAAGTATTGCCTCTATGCAAGCTATGCAATCCCAAAGAATTCAATTTTCACTGTATACAGATGCAAACAAGCCAAAATATTACAATTTTTAAATAGTTTTGATCCATTTTCCATGACCTACAAAGCCTTAACCACTATAGATTCCAATTTTGCAGAAGCATCTAGCCATTGTTGCTATTGCAAAAAATGATGCTGTGATTCCAAATACATGTTGAAAGTATGAACCAACTACATCATCTCATCACCTACTCCTGAACCTGATACATCACCCATCTTATACCTTGTTGATAGCCTTCATGCCACGTTCACAAAATATCAAGGGATAAAGAGAAGACAATTGATTAGGGTTATGATAGATTTGATTGCTTCACAAAAGAATATGTTCATGCTCTGCAAGGGCTGCAAAGGCCTTTTTGGTAGACTACATGCAAAGCATATTACTGTAACGCCCAAGGACATTTAGCTTGTAAGAAAACTTCAAGTATGTTATAGGACATGTCACGGACACAGACCATGTAGCCAAAAAGAAACAGAGGCACACCAAGGAAGCCCAAGTCAAAAAGTGAATGAAGAAGCTCATTCTGACTAGGCAGGAAAAGTGGAGGAGAAGGCAAGCTTAGAAAAAACGTGGGAGAGCATCAAATATTCTAGAAAGGTGTTCCCAAGGATGAAGGAAATCACTAAAGGTTCTAGCAAGGTGCTCTCAAGGATGAAGGAAAGCACCAAAAATTCTAGCAAGGTGCTCTCTCAAGGATGAAGGAGAGCCTCCAAGGTTAGGGCGTAATGTAATTCATTTTATAAGAGCACCATGCTCCCCCTGTGCAAGTTCTAAAGTCTAAACAGACATAGGTGAAGGGATAAGGAAACTAGAAGGGAATAGGGAAAGAGGACCTTGGCAAGATGCCCAGTCATGTAAAAAAGGGGATGGGTGCCCAAGGGATTTAGGGCTTATATATAAACCTGAAAAGTGAATGAGGAGTTCATTCTTTGGTGTGTGGCAAAAGTGGTCTCTTCTTCTTCTCTTCTTCTCTCCTTCTCGCTTGCTTATGTGTGCTTAAGAGAGGGGGTGTGAGGAAGTGAGTGTGTGAGGGTGAGGGATCTTGGAGAAGAATCTCTCCATCATCTCCTGTCTTCTTATTCTTTTTTCCTTCTCTTCTTTTCTCCTGTCTTGCGCGCGGCTATAGAAGATGGAGCTTAAAGGAGGAGGCTTTAGGTTGCTTGAGCTTGCATCTTGAATCGTGGAGCTACTGGCTTGCTTGAAGGAGGAGGCTACTCATTCAGGCATCAAGGTAAGCTCACTACACCTTCGTAGAATTGAAGGTGCGTCATCTAGGTGAGAGATAGCCATTTGTGCTCGCTTGAAATTCTTGAAGCAATAAGCGGTCCGTGGGTCTTGGGGCAGTTGAGTGTGAGCTCCCATAACATTTTGGTTCCATTGCAAGGACCAACGGATTTAATCTTGAGCACTTGTGCACCTCAAATCGAGCATTGAAGTAGGGTTTCATCCCCAAACCGGTGCTTAATATAGATAGGAGCTTTGGGATTTTAATCTTAAAAAAAGTAAGTATTTTGGGTTTTTGATGAGTAGGCAAGTAGGATAAATCATTTTAGTACTTGAGTTTTGATTTTAGAGTAGGATAGGACTGAGAGATCGAATCGAATCATTTTAGGGTTTCTACTGTAAACAGGTCCAAAATAGGGCAAAAACATGGGGAAAATGGAGTTGCGATCCATTGACAAGGCATAAGCACAATGGGGCAGCATTTGGGCATTAGAACAAAGGGTTAAGACCCAAGGAAAGGGGTTGAAGGCTCACTCTTAGCTTTTGCAAAGAGAGAGAGAGAGAGAGAGAGAGAGAGAGAGAGAGAGAGAGAGAGAGAGAGAGAGAGAGAGAGAGAGAGAGAGAGAGAGAGAGAGAGAGAGAGAGAGAGAGAGAGAGAGAGAGAGAGAGAGAGAGAGAGAGAGAGAGAGAGAGAGAGAGAGAGAGAGAGAGAGAGAGAGAGAGAGAGAGAGAGAGAGAGAGAGAGAGAGTCTAGGGCCAAAGAAATGGATTGATCGAATTGTGCTAGAGTTTTTTGGCCATTCTAAGTATATACAAACCTTGCCCCTTATTTATTTTTGCATTCTAGAAGTTTGTGTGGCGTGGCATGCCCGAAATCATTACTATCGATTGAATTTTAGCCTCGACTCGAACCATGGCTGTTGAAATCGGACGTAACTGACAGAGTTTGATTCTTACAATCAAACTTGGAATGTCTGATTTTGGATAATTGGATGGTCTAATTTTGGAAATCGGATCACTCAATTACCACCCAACCAGTCTAATCGAACATGTGGTCTATCTAATTTAGACAATCGGGCACTCGGACAATTGGACCCATGCAAATCGGATGCCCCAAAATCAGACCACCTAGGAATCGGAAAGACAAGACCATCGACCACTCAGACCACCTACAATTGAACACAAAAATCGAACAAGGTAGAATCGGACCATCCTCACTTGGACATTCAATTCAAAGGATTAGACACTACAAAATTGAACATGGTCAAGTCGGACCAAAATTTTGATAACAAAAATTCACAAATCCAGCACATCTTAGGCAAAGCAAAACACCTCCCACAATCGGGGAAGGCTCTGAAAGCCTTATAGGCACAATTGACCTTAGAAATTGTAGCCAGACGGCTAGACACGATCGTTGACAGTCATGTTAGTGCTTTTTGCCCCTTTTAAAGCTATAAATTGACCCTTAGACCCCCATTTGACCTCGACCAAGCTGAGTAGCATAGCATAGACCTTAAAGACCAGAGAGATTAGCCAATGACTGAGTATAAAGCCCCATTTGGCCGAGAACTTAGACTGGAATGCGGAAGTTGCATTCATTATCTCGTGTTTGCACCCACATTGTTTTCAACACATGAAGTGCACTTGGAAAAACTGAAAGCCTCATTTCACACAATGCATGGAAAAGAGCACCACACACACACACACACACACACACACACACACACACACACACACACACACACACACACACACACACACACACACACACACACACACACACACACACACACACACACACACACACACACACACACACACACACACACACACACACACACACACACACACACACACACACACACACACACACACACACACACACACACACACACACACACACACACACACAGAGGGTGAACGTAAATTGAGGATTATCTGTAAATAAAATGGAACACACTTAGACTTAATGAGCAGAAGGGACCCACCAATAGGAGACAACTTTCAAACCTAAAGGGGGGATCAAGCAACTGAAATTGGTAGATCCAAGTGACAGACACAATACGGAAGGCTAAACACATCGAAGGAGCAACACCATTGGGAGCGTGATGCTACCCGACTCGATAAACCTCATCGACAATCTAGTGGAGTAGGAGATCGTAGATATGGTAGAACCCAATGTAAGCCACGAAAATGAAGAGCTCAATCTGGGAGATTTCTCGGTTGAAATCCAACGGATGGTGATGAATACGATGCATAAACCAAGCTGGACCACCATGGCGGACTGCCACAGAAGACATCATAGAGGACCTTGAGGCGGAAAGAAAGCTAGCATAGAAAGCCTTGCAAAGCATAGTGGCATACAACCAGCAGTAGCAGACTAGGAGTTTGTAGCAGGACATTGAAATGTGAGAAGTCCAGTGCATGCTAGCCCTAGCAAATAGAAATCGAACATGACCGAACACAGAGAGGGAAAGAGCACTAGAGGCAGATTTAACGCTGAGAGAGCTTCTCACGAAGTGACTAATATACAACACATCGGCAGAACAAAGCATAGCAATGCTAGGCTTGTAGGATTAGGAGTTACCCAGGGTTCTAAGAGCCAATCGAGGATCCCCGTAGTGGTGAAACAACTAGACAAA
Source organism: Lygodium microphyllum (assembly GCF_053477565.2). Taxonomy (NCBI): domain Eukaryota; kingdom Viridiplantae; phylum Streptophyta; class Polypodiopsida; order Schizaeales; family Lygodiaceae; genus Lygodium; species Lygodium microphyllum. Next base: position 117,661,266 of record NC_141137.1, on the reverse strand, counting down.
TACTAGTTGACTGTACAATTTCATAGAGTAGCTTGAGCAGGTCTGCAAGGCTAATGGCCTCATAGATCTTGCTCAACACTCACAAGATTTTGGCCTATGCTTAGGCGATAAGGGTAGGACATGGTACACAAGCTTAAACACTACAAAGTGCAACGATTTCAATGATCTCAAGAGTCTCTTCTTAATAGCTTCTATGAGGCTAGGTACTGGGATAATCTTATAGTACGACGAAGCAAGGGGACAAAGAGGACATCAAGGACTATGTTACTCATGTGCGGAGTCTCTATAAGAGAATCCCCACTAATGACCAACCCACCAATAGAGTGGTGTTTGCAATGTTCATCAATGGAATATGCAGTAGTGAGGAACTCTACAAGGCCTTGGCAGGATACTCAAGCTTGCAGAGAGACACAGTAGCTAGGGTCTTTGAAGAGGCTATACGAGTGGATGACCAGCTTAAGGAGAGACACACTAGCTAGGGTCTTTGAAGATGCCAGTGGATGACCAACTTAAGGAGAGAAGCTCCAAGAGCTCAAATCAAGACAAAACTGGCTCTAGAACCCTAGAAAGAGCAGCGACATCTAGCAAATAGTCAAGCCCAACCAACCAAGATAAAGGGAAGGGCACTGACCCAAGTTCGGATCTAGCAAAGATGAAAATGGAGCTAGCCAGCCTACAAGAGATGATGAGAAGACTTGCACGATCACATGTCCAATGCATGTATTATAGCAGAAACCACCTTCTAGCTAAGTGTCAGGACCCTAGGTCCCAATCTTGTGCCAAAACTACGGTAGGTTTGGTCACGATGCCATGTACTCCAGACTTCGGAGACTCCCATACTCACACCCTTACAACCAGTCTTACTTAGGGAATAGGCCTCCGAATTTATTTGGGAGAGGAGCCCCATTGGCCCTTCCCGAACCTAGCGATGCAAAGCCAGCCATCCCTAGGATAGAGATCAATCCCACAGGCATACCTAGGCCACCTGGACCTTATATAACCCATCCATCGAGCGACACACTAGTCCACTATGTGGAGGATGAGGAGCCTTATGTGAACCCCTACATCTCATACAATGAAGAGGGCAATCTAGCTCTCATGGATTATCAATCACTAAGCTGGTGATGGCATTAGGAAGAGGGAGAGGTACAGACTTAGGAGGGCATACCCAAGAGCTGATATCTTATTGGACTTATGGTCATCCAAGATACATATCTTTGCACTTCCTTGAGAGGGAGCAAGCCAATTGAGATAAGGTCGATCTCAAATGCACTGAATGTGGAATCACCCACCTATTTTCTGACTGCCCTAGGAAGAAACCATCCTCTATTTTGGCAATTGTACCATCAGTTACATTAGAGCTGTTTGGTATTAAGACACTCAATGACGAGGTCATGCCCATCCCCTTGCATGTTATGACTCATGTGTAGATGAAGCAGGCCAGCATATCATTGCTAGAGCCTAGTAACCTAGATGCAGCCTCAATTGGAAAGAAAAGTCATAGGCAAAGAAAGAAGAAAAGCAAAACAAAGGTTACATTGAAAACCGAAAGTGCAATGACACTAAGGTAGAAACATCCTCTCCAAAGATTGCTAAGAAAGGGAGTGCTAAGGTAGGGGAGTACCCCAACCCAAAGTGCCAACTCGAAGCCATAGAAAAGGTCAAGGAGTGGGTGAGAGAAGCCCAAGAACACTTAAAGGATGCCAAGCCCATCTTGGAGGATGATATCGATGATCTCTCTAGTGTAAGCACATCAGTCTCTTCCACATGATTGAGAGATACATATGTAATTTAAATTATGCTGCCTAGACAGAGCTTGAATGCCATGGGCTAGCAAACTAGTCGAGGCCATTGGCCAAGAAGCGTAGAATTAGGAGAGAAGCAAGTGGCTAGCAACCTTCTCACAACACTAGTGACCACCCTTGTAACTCTAAGCCTAGGAGATCTGCTTAGGCATCATCCCCAACGCTATGGTAGGAGCTATAGAAATGGGTGGAGGGATCAATGGAGCAAGATGCCATTGACTTGTAAGAACATGATGGAGTAATGCAAATACCGAGCCTGACACTGCACTCAATACCCAAGTATTTTCATGTTAATGCTTTTTGGGAAGGCACTAATGAAAGGGAAGTAGAACCCAGGAGGAAGAAGCTTGGCGATGAGAGCTATGGCAGATGGAGAGCAAGAGAGAGAGAGAGAGAGAGAGAGAGAGAGAGAGAGAGAGAGAGAGAGAGAGAGAGAGAGAGAGAGAGAGAGAGAGAGAGAGAGAGAGAGAGAGAGAGAGAGAGAGAGAGAGAGAGAGAGAGAGAGAGAGAGAGAGAGAGAGAGAGAGAGAGAGAGAGAGAGAGAGAGAGAGAGAGACTCAAAAGTGGGAACTCCAACAACCACAATGTGTGGCCGGGGCTTCCTTTATTCAAACTGTCACTAAAAGAATAAAGAATAAGTGACTGTGACGGGTGCCCGCCACCTATAGTGTGTAGAGGCAGGTAATGTTAGTGTAGTAAAGTGTAATAATATATAGGCGGCTAGGCAGAGGTGCCTTTACCTCCAACAACCTCCCACTTAAAGGCGAATCTGTCCCAGTGAGAAAGAAAAGAAAAGAAAAGACAGGTACAACATGTACACATGTACAATAGGATGAGGAAAAAGACGTCATCTCATCCAATGCCCATCAATCTCCTGAGGAAGGCAAAGCGCTCTGTAGTGAGGCTCTTCGTAAGCAAGTCTGCAGGATTTTGGTCAGTCGAAATCTTGACAAGGTCAATAGACGTGCCCTCAACGACCTCGCGAATGAAGTGATACCTCATCTCAATATGTTTCATCTTCTCATGGAAGACCGGATTCTTGGCCATTTGAATGGCACTCATAGAATCCGAATGCAGTGTAGGCATAGCATCTGTCATACCAAGGTCTACAATCAAATGGCCTAACCAGATAGCCTCCTTGCAAGCCTTTGTGGCTGTAATATAAACGGCCTCTATAGTAGAAAGATCCGTATACTTCTGTGCCTTGGACATCCAAGAGATAGCCCCTCTAGCATAAGTGAACACATAGCCAGAAGTGGACTTCCTACTATTTGCATATTCAGTATAATCAGAGTCAGTGCACCCCACGACTCTTGTATCCTAGCTGCCATAGCAAATACACATATTGGCGGTGCCCTTCAAGTACCTCATGATACCCTTCACAACATCCCAATGTTTCTTGCCAGATGTAGCCATATAATGTGCCACAATCCCAACTGCAAAAGCAATATCTGGGCGGTGGCTATCATGGCATACATAAGACTGCCCACAAATGATGCATAGGGAATCTTGGCCATCTTGGTCCTTTTCTCATCTGTCTGCGGACAATTGACCTGTGAAACCTTCACAAGAGAAGGTAATGAACAACCAATAGGCTTAACATCCTACATATGGAAGTGCTCAAGGACTTTATAAATGTACTCCCTCTATGACAGATAGAGTAGTCCCTCAGATCTGTTGCTTGTAATGCGCATACCAAGTATATGAGAGGCCTGTCCCAGATCTTTCATCTCAAAGCTCTTCTTGAGCTAAGCCTTAAGGGCATCTAGCTCCTCATGAGCTATCCCTGCTAAAAGCATGCCATCCACATAGAGTACAAAAATCAGTAAACGACCGTCACGGGCTTTCTCCGTGTACAAGCACGAATCCATATCACTACGGCTTTAGCCCTGTGACTGCATGAATGCATCAAACTTATGATACCATTCCCTAGGTGCTTGCTTCAAGCCATATATACTCTTCTTTAGCTTGCACACTAGGTGTTCCCTACCAGGGTCTGCAAAGCCCTTAGGATACTCCATGGAAATCTCATCATACAAGTCTCCATGTAAAAAGGCCATCTTGACATCCATTTGGTACAAGTCTAGGTCAAGCTGTGCAACCAAAGCCAAGACTAAGGGTAGGTTGGTCATCTTGGCCACAGGAGAAAAGACTTCATCAAAGTTAATACCATGCTCTTGCTTAAAGCCCTTAGCAACCAATCGAGCCTTGCATGCCAGCTTGGGGTGTCTAGGGTACTTTTCAGCTTGTACACCCACTTGCATGGCAAAGCCTTCTTACCCTAAGGCAAGGAAACCAAATCCCAAGTCTAATTCTTATGCAATGAGTCAAGCTCAAACTGCATAGCCCTCTCCCAAGAGTGACAATCACAACTGTGCATAGCCTCATCATTAGTGAGAGGCTCTGTTGCATTTATAACCAGTACATAATCCATAGAGGGCGCAAAATGGTTAGGAGGTCATCTATCTCTAGTAGAACACCTCAACCTAGGCTCTGCTACCTGACCAACATCCTGTTTAACATCAGTATGTCTAACATCTTGGCCATGAGCATCAGGTGATGCTGCATGCTGTCTAGCTAGCCGTGGAGCAGGCTGTACGGGAGCAAGTGGCTTCTCCTGAAAGATAAATCTGCGTACCTCAACCACTTTCTTAGGCTGCATATGCATTTTTTCCTCATGAAACATGACATTATGGCTGCATATCACTTTCGGCGCCTGCAAATGCCATAGATGGTAACCCATCTCTCCTACATCCCCATAGCCAATGAAAATGCATTTGACACTTTTAGGATCCAGCTTATTGCATTTTTCCTTGGGCACATGATAGAATGACTCACATCGAAAGATACGCAAATGATCATAAGAGGGGGGCTTGCTTGGCCATACCTCCTCTGCAACCTGAAAGTCAATGCCACATCTAGGTGACCTTTTAATGAGATGCACTGCAATAGTAACTGACTCATCCCAAAAATGATGCGGTAAGCCATCTTGGCTAAGCATGCTACGGACCCTTTCCTGAATGGTCCTATTTATTCGTTCAGCCATAACATTCTGGGGAGGAGTGTAAGGGGAAATCAACTGACGCCTAATACGCCGCTCATCACAAAACTACTCAAAAGCACGTGATACATACTCGGCCCCATTATTTGACCTTAGGCATTTCAACCTATTCCCAGACTGGTTCTTTGCTACTGCAAGACAATGCTGAAATGTGTCTAAGATATCGGATTTTCTCTTTATGGGATAAGCCCAAACCTTACGTGAGTAATCATCTATGAAAGTAACAAAATACTCTGTCCCACCTAGTGACTAATAGGGCATGGGCCCTCATACATCTGAGTGCACAAGAGCCAAGGGCTCACCCATGCATTTCTTACTAGACTTTTTATGCATATTCTAAGTCTTCCTGCCATACAAACAAATATCACAAGAATCAAAATGCGAAGAGTCAAAAGGCAGAAAATACTGCAATGCACGGAGCATTTTCATTCCTTTAAGGGACATATGTCCCAAAAGAGCATGCCAAAGGGATACATGGGGGATAGAACCCATAGACAAAACATGATTCAAGGTAGCTCCAGATACAAGTAAGGGATAGAGGTTACTAGACTTGGCACCTCTTGCAAGCACAAGCCTGCTATGAGTAATCTTCCATGGAGAGTCTCCAAAAGACACAAAATACCCTACATCATCAAGCTGTCCAGCTGACATAAGGCTGCGAGTCAACATAGGTACATGGCATGCATCATGCAAAACAAAAGAAAACTGTAGCCTAACATCTCCAAGGCCCATAATGTCAAGAGACCTATCATCACCAAGACACAGAGAACCGGAATGGTACGATAGGTATGAAACCAATCTCTATAGGGTGTCACATGAAATGACTCACCCGAATCCAAAAGCCAGCACTGCGCATACATAGAATGTGTCTCAGAAAGCCTGTAAGGCATTGCATGAGGAAGCTGCAAGTATGTAATCCTCATCTGAATCAGTGGCCTGCATGACATTAACCTCTTCTATCTTCACACTGGACTTTGCAAATACAATACTGCGCTCAGAAGACTTTTCCTGCACTTTCTCTTTTTCCTTTTCCTTGCGCTTATCATCATGCATCCTATGGCCCTGCGGCCTAATATGTCCTGCTCTTCCACAATAATGACATGTAAGATTAGGCTTCCATCCATGGGACTTACTGCGGCCACGTGACTTTGACCTAGACTTCTAAGAGTCCTTGCCCTTATGATCATTATCATGCCTGCCATGTCTGCCACCTCTAATGGTCAATGCATGTGAAGAGCGGGAAGAATCATTGTTTCTCCTATTGATTTCCTTAGTCAATAAAGCACTCTCAACATCTTTGATTTTCAGCCCATCAAGCTTGTTGGTGCATATGGCAATATGAAAGACATCCCATGATTCAGGCAAGGTGCCAAGCAGAAACAACGGGTACAAGTTGTCTTTAAACTCAATACCCTGTGACAATAGATTCTTCATGATAGCATGAAACTGACCGAAATGAGATGATAGGGATGTCCCCTCCTTCATGAAAAGGTCCATTAACTACTTCAGCCAATACATCTGTGACGCAGGACTCTGTTGCGCATAAATCTCCTCAATATTCTCCCATAACTCCCATGCACTCTCTGATTCTCATCTTCAACAACATTATGATGGACCTCTTCTGAGAGTGACAAGATAATGGTAGACTTGCATAGCTCATCAACTTCCATCCAAACATCATCATCCATATCCTCGGGTTTAACACCCTTGAAATGTAAGGGTTTCATCTGCAACTTCTGCACCAAAACGTGCAATATCTGGGACTTCCAATATCCATAGTTGGTACCATCCAACTTGGCGATGTTAAAGAGAGCTGTGTCTTTTAGATGGCTAGCCATATTGTTCCAAATCAAAGCAAAAATGCAAATTTGCAGGTTGCTGTAATTAGCAAAAAATGCACTAAAACCACTGCTAAAACTAGTTGAAAGAGTGGATATTACCAAGAGAACCACTTGTCCACCAAATATGACCAAGGTAACATCAAACAATAAGCATTACCTTCATACAAGTGCTCAAAATCTGCAGATTTCAGCTTGTTGGAATAAATGACAGCAGTATGTAAATCTGTCCCAAAGTGAAGAAATCACTGATACAAATGTCACTGCAATTGCTAGGTAGCAAGTTACAACCAACAGTGAGTGTCAAGGGGCAAGAAGGTACCAAGAACTGTCAACAGTCAGGCAAGAGACGTCCCATAGGTCTCGAAGTCATGCATGTAATGGGTCTTGGGGTAAGAGAAGAGACCCAGCACAAGCACAACTGATATAGCTAGAAGCTCAATGCATAACCATCCAAGATGCATACAAAACTGACAAAACTGTGATAGAGATAGGTGCTTGCCCCAGTAGGTGTATCAAATCAGCCCACTACAGACTAGCTATAGACATAAAGCTCTCAAGAGAGCAAATGCATGTAACTGTCCCACAAGATGAAGCTCAAGTGTAAGTAAAACTCTGTGTACATCAGAATATACCAATAGGCTCCCACTGGAAGTAAATTTAGATGCAAATAGAGCAAGCAACGCTCAAATACATTGAGTACACAGCATCAAACATTCCAAATCCCAGTAGGATACATTCAGAGCATAAATCCCAAGCTATCTCAGACCCGTAAAGCATAAGCTTGAAAGCCTTCAAATAGCATATAACTGACAACCAAATGTAATGCCCAGTAGGTCCAAAATGCTCAAATACATCCAAAGATGAAGCTCCAAGTGACTGTCAACTATGGGCAAACCAAGTGGCATCCATATCTAACCAAAGCATAAATGCAAGAAGCCTAAATGTCCAGTAGTGACAATAGGCATAAACCAATCCAAAGCATGCCAACTCAATCTCAATGCCAGTGAATGATGACCAAGACGAAGCCTAATCCAAGCTCAAAAGCATTCCAGAACTAGAAAGAAGTATTTGACAATCTCCAAATACATCGGTATGATAATTCAAATCTCCAATAAGCACCCTGTATCCAAGAACCAATGCATACACCAAGTAAATGAGCTTTAGCCCACTGTTTTATAGCAGCATATTCACTGGTGCCCAAATCTGCTCCAACTCAGTCCCAAAGCATAGACATAGCATCCCATAAAATCCGGGCATCACCGAGCATCAATAGGCATCAAATGAGCAATGCCAAGAAGTAGCAAACATTAAATGTCAAGTGCTACCCTGTTTTTGACAATCTTGGGACTATGTATACATCAATGGCTGAAGGTGGAAGCACTCATATTGATCGTTAGGAGCTAAGAACCAATGTCGAGGAGTCCAAAGATGATCGAGAAGGTTGTAAACAGTGCCGAGAAGCTGGGGAAGGAGCTGGAAATGCTAGGAGGAGATTAGCCCAACCCCCTAAAAATGCACTGCATTTTGCGTTGGCTTCTCATGGGGGCTGGTGGGTCTTCAGCAGTGCTACTGAGCACTTGGCAATGATTAGAGGTCTCTAATGTAGCCTTGCAAGGTGCCGAATGAAGGTGGGAAGATTGGGGAGGAGGCGAGAGATCAAAACATACCTGCAAATGAAGGTGCCATGGCTACCATTGAAACTCAAGTTGAAGCTCTTCAAATTTGAGCCAAAGAGAATGCCGAGCAAGCTCGAATGCCTTTGTTGTGATACCAGTTGAAAGGGAAGTAGAACCCAGGAGGAAGAAGCTTGGCGGTGAGAGCTATGGTGGATGGAGAGCAAGAGCAAGAGTGAGAGAGAGAGAGAGAGAGAGAGAGAGAGAGAGAGAGAGAGAGAGAGAGAGAGAGAGAGAGAGAGAGAGAGAGAGAGAGAGAGAGAGAGAGAGAGAGAGAGAGAGAGAGAGAGAGAGAGAGAGAGAGAGAGAGAGAGAGAGAGAGACTCAAAAGTGGGAACTCCAACAACCACAATGTGTGGCTGGGCCTTCCTTTATTCAAATTGTCACTAAAAGAATAAAGAATAAGTGACTGTGATGGGGTCCCGCCACTTGTATGTGCAATGATGGGTACTGCCAGTGTAGTAAAGTGTAGTAATACACGTGCGGCTAGGCAGAGATGCCTTTATCCCCAAAAATTGAAATGCATGCGGTCTTGTTGATCCTAGCTCTAGGTGACACCACAAGGAAAGGGATTATAGACATAGGAACAGGAGTCACTATACTTAGCCACGTAGTACTCCAGGTTTGGGATAACACGCTTGTTGAGGATGCTAAGTTCAATGTCACGTTGGCTAATGGAACAAAAGTCAAGCCATCTAGAGTGTTGAGAAACTGGCCATTGAAGATCACATGAGTCCCATTCTCTATGGACTTTATAGTCATGAAAGGAGCAAACAACGATATCTTGTTAGGCCCACCTTGGATGCACAGTGCATGAGTCATAGAAGACTGGGGTAATGTTCTAATCTTTGTAGGAAATTGAATGGAAGTGGTAAGAGTGGAGATGGATAATTGGAAGACTACACTAGTCAACATAGAAACCATCTCAGCTATGCTCAAGGGTGACCCTCAGATCAAGAAATCATACAGGCCACTGACTAAGTATATCCCTTGCCCTAAGGATGAGCGAGATTGGATGCATGTACTAGCCACAATCAATCTACCATTCTCAAATAACGAGGAATATGAGCAAGTTGCTAAGGCAGTCAGTAAGCATAGATGTTAACCCCAAGGTAAGAAGGCAGAAGAATGCCCAAGTTGAGAAGGTAGAAGAATGAATGAAAAAGCGGGAAGAAGATGGAAAAGGAGCAAAGACACGCAGGCAGCCTCTAAAGCTAAGGTGAGGCCAAAAGTATAATTTTAAATGAAAGGTGCTTCAAAACTCTAAAAACTCTTGTAAAAGAGTGCCAGGATCCCTCCTGTGCCACTTGTAAAAGAATAGACAGGTATAGGCTTAGGGCATGAAGCAAGAAGAGGGAATTAGAAAAAGGAACCTTGCAACAATGGCCGGTCATGTAAAAAGGAATGGGTGCCCATGGGGTTTTAGGGTTTGTATATATAAAGTTCAAAAAGTGAATGAAAGCTCATACTTTGGTGTGTGGCTAACAAGGGCTCTTCTCTTCTTCTCTTCTTCTCCTCTTCTTGCTTGTGTGTGCTCTTGAGAGAGGGAGTGTGAGAGTATGAGGGAGTGAGTGTGTGAGATTGAGGGATCAAGAAGGTGAAGCTCTTCACCATCTCCTCTTCTCTTCTTCTCTTCTCTTCTCTTCTCTTCCCTTGCGTGCGCGGCTATGGTGGATAGAGCTTGGAGATGGAGGAGGCTTGAGGATGCTTGAGCTAGCATCTACGATCATGGCGCTATCGGTGTGTGCGAGAGAGAAGGCAACTCATATTGGCATCAAGGTAAGCTCACTACCCTCGTACGATCGATGGCGTGTTGGCTATGTGAGAGGTAGCCATTAGAGCTCACTTGGAACGCTTGAAACAATAAGCGGTCCGTGGGTTTTTGCAATTGAGCGAAAGCTCCCACATTTTGGTTCCGTTTTTGGGACCAACGGATTCAAGATTGAGCGCTTGCGCGCCTCATATCGAGCATCAAAGTAAGGGATTTATCCCCGAAACGGAGCTTGAGGTAGGTAGGAAGGTTGGGTGTTTTGATCTTTAAAGCAAGTAAGTATTTTGGGTTAGTTAGTTATTTTGATGATTGGAAAATAGGGAGAAATCATTTCAATTTGTTGCTTTAGATTCTTATTGCATTTAGTGTAGGATAGGATTAGGAAATCAAACCGGGAAAGGATAGGGTTTACTGTTGCAAAACAAGGCAAAAGAGGGCATAAATCATGCAAAAAATAGCAAAAAGCTTGCTTGGGATGCTTAATGTCGGCAGTTGAGTGATTGGGAGTGTCAAAGCCTTACTCGGGAGGGGGTTTAAGAGCCAAGAGGCCAAGGGAGAGCTCATTTGCAACCATTGTAGTGTGAGAGAGAGAGAGAGAGAGAGAGAGAGAGAGAGAGAGAGAGAGAGAGAGAGAGAGAGAGAGAGAGAGAGAGAGAGAGAGCCCGCAAAGATTCGATTCGATCTCATCATCGGAGAGCCTACTGCTCACCCTAGGTATACCAATCACTTCCCTTGGTGCCTTAGTTGGGATCTGGAAGTTTGTGCTTGGAGTGATTGCCTTAATTGTGAGATTTGATCGAAATCATCATCGTGCAACATTTGTCGCGCTGCGTTCGACCCGTCCGAGCAGTCGTTGTTAGAGGCCGAGTCCCAGACTCGGCTCTCGGACCCTACCATTCGGCCCACTTGACCCGAAAACCCTAATCAGCCCTCGGCCCATAGTGCACTCAGCCCGTCGAAGTGATGCCACTCGTCCCTTGACCAACTCGACACTTGGCTTGAAGTCCACTCGGCCCCATTTATCAGTCGGCCCTCGGCCCAGGATCCAACTCCGGCCCTTGGCCCAACACTTGATTCAGCCCGTCCGAGCGACGCCACTCGGACCTCGGCCCGCGAAATTTTTTTTACTCGGACCAGTGTGATTCGGCCTGTCCGAGTCACCCACTCGGCCCCTGCAATTTGGACTAGTTGGGCCGAGTGCATATCTGCCTCAACTTTTGAGAAATTTGACCTGACCCAGCTGGAGCTCAGCAGCGCAAACTGTTGCAAGCACTCCTGATACTCAAAACTTGATTTTGGCGCGTGGAATAGACAAAATCATAAGGAGCAGCCGCTTAGCAGTTTGAGTGGGCTGTCGCAATGCCTAGAAACCTAGAGACCTAAAGGCAACTCGCTGAGCCATAAAACCCTGATTGGCCCCAAAAACGGGCAAGGCAACTTAACCAAAAAGCCCTAAATCTCGTCAAGATGGCTAGAGAATTGATCAACAAAGCTTATTAGGTCCAAAACAAAGCGAGGGTGCATAAGACGCTTAGAGACTGTTTGTCGCACTCACCTTGAATTTCCGCACTTGAAGTGCACTTAAGGAAAACTAAAAGCCTGATTGAGCACAAGTACACTAGAAAGAACACACGTACTGAGTGGAGATAAATTGAGGACTGTATTTAATAAGTCAAGGAACTCACTCAGATAAGCCACTCAAGGAACCCACGAATAGGAGAGAACCCACAAACAAAGACAAGCCATCAACACGCGAAGTAGGACCAAGCAAGCGGCGCAAACGAAGTGGATTTGACAAACCTACTCAACTTGATTGATAGCTTGGTGAAGCACAAGAACTCGACTATGGCAGAAGAAAATTCAGACCGTAGGTCTAATGAGGAACTCGACTTAGGCATCTTCCTAGAGGCTATTCAGTAGCTGGTCAACAGCTACGATGCGCACGCCCGGTACGAGCACCGCGGCCGGTCAGCAGATGTTATCATTGCAAACTTAGAAGAAGAAAGAAAGCTAGCCCACAAGGCATTGCAAAGCATAGCCACATACAATAAAGACCAGCAGGCTAGGAGTCAAAGGCAAAGCACGGAGTTGCGTGAGGTGCAACGAGTGCTGAACTTAGCCGGTAGAAACCAAATGGATCATGAGAGAGGCCTAGAAGGAGACTTAATGTTGAGCGAGCACCGCGGTAGAGCAAAGTGCTACAACATTGGTGACCTCACTACCGACACGATTAGGACCAACCCAAGGCTCTAAGAGCCAGTCTAAAATCCCAATAGTTGCGAAGCAGCTTGACAAATACCAATTCCATGACAATCCATACAGCTTTGTAGAGCAATTCGAGCAAGTCTACGAAGCCAATGGCCTCAGCGACCTGACTCAACGCTCTTAAGTGTTTGGGCTCTGCTTAGGTGATAAGGGCAGGACTTGGTATACAAGCTTAGAGGCCGCAGAGCGAGCAAATTTTAATGGCCTCAAGAATCTCTTAATTAAGAGATTTGTCGAGCCTGGATACTCCGACAATCTGCTAGTATGACTAATGAATGTCAAACAGAAAGAGAAGGAGGACATTCGCGATTACTTAACCCATGAGATGGGTGATTCCACACTCAACACAACTTAGGTCAGCTTTGTCTCTGTTCTACTGCTCTCTCTCAGGGCAACGTGATGAGACATGACCCAAGTGACCACAAGTCCAACAGATGATTAGATCCTACATGTGCACTCCTAGGCCTCTACCTCGTCCTCTCCCCAATGCCATCACTGGTATTGGTCAATAGTCCATAAGGACTGCGTTGCCCTCATCATCGTGAGAGACATAAGGGTATAAGTAAGCCTCTTCCTCATTTGGCTCTTCCACGTAGTGGACTGGAGCGTCACTCGGTGGATGGGCCACATAGGGACCAGGCAGTCTAGGTATACCTGTAGGGTTTATGTCCACCGTAGGGACAGCCGTCTTAATGTCGTTGGGTGCAAAAATGGCCAATGGGGCTCCCCTTCCGAAGAGTGGCTGCGGCCTATTTGCTAGGTAAGACTGACCGTATGGTTGGGAGTACAGAAGTCTCCTAGGCAATCTGCAATGCAGGATGTCGTGACCAAACCTGCTGCAGTTGGCACAAGGTCTCAAGACCAAGGGTCTTGACACTCGACTGGAAAATGGTTTCTGCCACAGTACACACATTGGACATGTGGGCGCATTGGTCATCTCCATAGGTCTTGCAGCTTGACTATCTCCAGCCAACGTACCATCTGTTCCATTGGGGCTGTTTGGTGTCGAGAACCTTGATGAGGATGCCACACCCATCCTGTTGCGGGTCATGACCCATGCCCAGACGAAGCAGGCCGGTATATCACTATCTGGACCATCAACCTTGATGCAGCCTCGATAGGAAAGAAGAGCCGTAGGCAAAGGAAGAAGAGGTCAGAGGCTAAGATCGCACTGAAAACTGAGAGTGTACAACTCTACCTGTTGGAAAGAAGGTCATGGATGTAGAGGCAAAAACTTCAGCCCCCAAGACGGCCGAAAAGGGAAGTGCCAAGGTAGGGGAGTACCCGCATCCAAAGCGCCAACTCGAGGCCATAGAGAAAGTGAAGGACTGGGTGAAAGAGGCCCAAGAGCACTTAAGGGATGTTGAGCCCATCCTAGAGGACAAGATCGATAATCTCCCCAGCATAAGCATGGTAGTCTCACCCCCTCGACCAAGGTCAGGAGATGCAACCGCACCGTAGGCAGCACCCCTTAGGCCAAGCCTTGACGCTGTAGGCCCACAAATTAGTCACGGTCGTTGGCCAGGAAAATCTAGTTTAGGAGAGGGACGAGCAATTGACAGGCTCCTTACCACGCTAGTGACCACCCCTGTGACGTTAAGCCTGGGAGACCTGCTTAAGCAGCATCCCACCCTATGGCAAGACCTCAAGTAGTGGGTTGAGGGGTCACGAGAACAAGTTGCGGATCTACATGATCATGATGTAGAAACACAAATACCGAGTCTAATGCTGCAGTCTGTGCCAAAATCCTTGCACGTTAATGCTTTCTGGGAAGGCACCGAGATGCATGCAGTGTTACCAGTCCTAGCCTTAGGCGACACAACGAGAAAGGGGATCGTAGACATGGGAGCCGAGGTTAGTGTGCTGAGCCACCCAGTACTACAGACCTGGGGAAACCCACCTGTTGAGACCTCTTGGTTTAGTGTCACATTAGCAAATGGCATGACAATGAAGCCATTTGGGGTACTTAAAAACTGGCCAGTGAAAATCGCAAGTGTCCAGTTCTCTGTCGACTTCATAGTCATGAAGGGGGTGGACTACGATATCCTATTAGGCCGACCCTAGATGCGCAATGCTAGAGTTATCGAAGATTGGGGTAACAGCTTGATCTTCTTAGGCAACAGGACGGAAGCTATGAGGGTAGAGATGGACACTTGGAAGACCTCACTAGTCGACTTGGATGCCATCTCTGTGATGCTCAAGGGTGACGCTCAAGTCAAGAAGTCTTATGGGTCCTTAACCAAGTATATCCCATGCCTAGAGGATGAGCGAGATTGGATGCATGTCCTTGCTACAGTCAACCTACCGTTCTCGGATCAAGAGGTGTATGAGCAAGCCATCAAGATGATGGGCACGACTGATGGCATGCCCTTTGTACTAGTTTGCATGATGAAAGGAACCCTTTTTGGAAAACCTAAGCCCGTTACCTTCCAAGTGCCAAGCAACAAGAGAGAACTCCAGGAGGCTTTGGAATACTTAACAGACAAGCTGGTTGACAATTCAGTAGCAAACTTCAAACCACTCCAGGATCTCTTAGGTGAATCCAAGTGGCAATGGACCAGGATGCATAACTTGAACCTTATGTACAACTGGGCCCTAGTCCCTGATCAATGACAAGAGATATACCAAGCCCTAGGAGACGATGAGTATTGTGACGTAGAGGAATCTGATAATGAGTACGAAGACTGCCAATCTTTCAGTGATGGAAGTGAGGGTGAGATGGACATGGTAGAATATGACACTGAGGGACATGAAATAGAACAAATTCGGGCGGACTCCAAGTCACAAAAGAGAAGTGTCTACATGATAGAGCGAGGAATCATGCGCATGGATTGTGATCACTCTTGGTTAGAACACGTAGGAGCCATAAACCTTGAGCAAGCAGGTCTAGCTCAACCACCAGGAGCGACACTGGTGCTTAGGGCAGAATCACCATCTGAATTACGACCACCATCCCCTCTTTTAGCAAAGACGACGAGTTCGACTCTAGTCGGAGGTAGCTTGGATAACGACCCAGAAATACCTAGGCTACCCAAGATGCGATGTACCAATGGAGACCTACCCGTCCACCTGAGGCACAGATGATTGAAGCAGGAAAGGGAAAACCAACCCAGGGACACACGAATAGATGAACAACGAAAACCACGGGACCTCCCTAAACGATTTACAAAATTCAAGAAAGGAGATGAGGTAGTGATCCTGTTGGGTGCCAAACGGCAAGGGCAAACGAGCAGACCAATCGAGGGACCAGCCAAGGTCAAGGAGGTGAACTTAGCCCAAGAAGGGGAGACACCCCGACTAGCCTTCATTGCCGATGACTTGATTGAGGAAGAAGAGACAAGTCTTGTCGCTCTCTTATGAGAGTACGTGGATATATTCGCTTGGTCCCTAGAAGAGCTTAAAGGGGTAGACCTGAGTGTAGTGACTCATAATATACCCATGACACCAGACGTAGCGCCGGTGAAGCAGTGACCATACCTAATGAATCCAAAGCATGCTCATGTTGTCAAGGAAGAGATTGATAAGCTGATGAGAGCAGGATTCATTTACGAAATTGAGCACATGGACTGGGTATCACCCATAGTCATCGTGATGAAGAAAAATTGAAAAATTAGAGTGTGCGTCAATTACAAGAAGGTGAACGCTGCTACTAAAAGGGACAATTATCCATTGCCATACATCGAGCACATGCTTGAAAGAGTGGTGGGCAAGGAGGCCTACAGTTTTCTAGATGGCTTCTCGGGATACAATTAGGTGCAAGTGCATCCTGCCGACAGCCATAAGACTGCCTTCGCCACCGAGTGGGGCGTCTTTGCTTACATAGTCATGCCTTTCAGGTTGACTAATGCCCCTGCCACCTTCAACATCTCATGTGCACCATATTTAAAGACATGCTTTGCAAGGAGTTGGAAGTCTTTGTCGATGACCTTTGCGTTCACTCGACCTGGATGGAACACTTAAACAAACTCCAAGCAGTCTTTGAGCGGTGTCGCCTATATCGCCTCTCCTTGAACCCCTTGAAATGCAAGTTTTGGGTGAAGCATGGATGCATCCTCGGCCACGTGGTGTCAAAGAACAGCATTGCCACTGACTTCTCAAAAGTCAAGGTTATTTGTCGACCTTCCATCCCCAACCAACTACAAGGGAGCTCAATGCTTCTTAGGCCATACGGGATACTATCGGTGGTTTGTGCTGAATTACGCATTGATAGAGCCAGACCTTTATACAAGCTACTAATTGTCTTTGAATGGACTGAAGCATGCCAACGAGCCTATGAAGAGTTGAAGAAGGCTCTAACCACAACAACAATTCTACGAGCCCCAGATTGGACCATTACCTTCCACGTGCATATCGATGCTTGTAAATTTGCTATGGGGACAGTGTTGTGCCAATCTAGCAAGCACAACCTAGACTATCCAGTGAGCTTTGCTAGCAGACAACTCATTGAGACAGAAATGAACTACTCGACGATAGAAAGAGAGGGCTTTGCCATGGTGTTTCTTGTAAAGAAGTTTCGGCATTATCTACTGGCTACACCCTTTACCTTCTTTATGGACCATCAAGCCTTGCTATACCTAGTGAATAAACCTTGCGCTACAGGATGCATAGCTTGGTGGCTCCTTCTACTTTTGGAGTTTGACTTCTCTATGGTTGTACGGAAGGGAAAATATCACTACATGGCTGATCATATGTCACGTATCCCCACAGGAGAAGCTATTGGAGAAGGCATTACCGATGAATTGCCAGATGCCCACCTCTTTAACCTCTCTAGCGAGAGAGATTTATTCAAGGTCGATCTAACGCCATATTGGGTAGATGACGTAGTCCAAGTGCTTGAGCATGGACTGCCTAAACGACTGATAGAGAAGGCAAGGCTGAGGTGACTTATTCTCAAAATCCAACCCTACCAGTTGATAGCAGGTCAGCTGTATCGCTTAGGGCAAGATGGATTGCTGCAGAGATGCATGTGTGAACATGAGATACACGACGTGCTCTCAGAGGCACATAGTGGAATTGCTGGTGGACACTTTAGCAGAGACACGATGGCCCACTTTAGCGGACACTGTGTGCTCTCAGAGACACATAGTGGAATTGCTGGTGGACACTTTAGCGGAGACACGATGGCCCACAAGGTATTGCAGTCTCAACTATGGTGGCCAACACTGTTCTGTGATGCCACACGATTTGTTAAAGCATTGTGACGAGTGTCAGTAGACGAAGGTTTTGATTCGCAAGGATCAAATGGAGTTGACCCCAATCATTGCATGACAAGCCTTCAAAAAATGGAGAATTGACTTCATAGGATCCATCAGCCCTGCTGCGAAGTATTCGCAGGCCAAATACATCATTGTGGCCATAGATTACCTAACAAAGTGGACAGAGGCGAGAGCAACATGAAAGAACGATGCTCAAACGACTGCCAAGTTCTTGTGGGAGCAGGTGATCTCATGATTCGGGTGCCCCATCGAACTAGTCAGTGACCAGGGGACACACTTCATCAATGAAGTGATAGCGCATCTCCTATCCACCTTCCTAATTATCCACCAAAAATCCTCTCCATACTACCCTCAAGCAAATAGCTAGGCAGAATCCACAAATAAGATTCTTGTCAATGTCCTAACCAAGGTAGTCTCTCTGCCTCACGCAGCGACTGGGATAACAAGCTGATGGCAGCCTTGTGGGCTTACCGCACAGCTTATAAAACGACTGTTGGAAAGACCCCCTTTAGGTTGACCTACGGAGCCAAAGCGATTCTCCTCGTAGAATTCTTTGTGCCTAGCCTGTGAATTGCACTTTAGGAGTGATGGGAAGGAAAGGAGGCATGGACGCAACACCTAGTTGAGCTCGAACGCCTCTTGGAGACTTGCCTTCTAGCCACTCATGCACTCATATGTGAGAAGGCACAATGCAAGAGCTGGTTTGACAAGCATATCAAGCAATGCAAATTCGAACAAGGAAACTTAGTGCTCCTATACTTAGTTAAGGGGCATAAGCAAAAAATGAAGTTTAGGGGTCTTGGATCTTTCAGAGTCCGTGCGATCAACCGAATGGGCAACCTCAAGCTCGAGACTCTAGACGGTGAGGGAATAGGCTTCTTCAATGGCAGTCGTGTCAAGAAATACTATCCTCCCACGCATCCTTTGCATGAGCCACCAATGTTGGAACCACCTGTCAAGGTACGAGTAGCCACCATCACCGAAATCGATGAGACGAGGATGAGAAAACTGTGGAGCCTGCATACCTGCACATCACGGTCACTGCCAAGCCAACGTGCATCTTCAATTCCTTAATTAACAAGGGTGCGGACTTCAATGTCTTGACTCATGATCATTGGACCCAACTTGGCAAACCACCACTACAACCCATTAATGCCAAATTAAGCCCATATGGGGGCCACTCATATGCACTTCTTGGCAAGTGCAGGGCCACCATTTCTATCGAGTCTGAGACTGTACCAATGATCTTCTACATGCTGCCAGACGCCAAGGACGCAGGCATAGAGACGCTGCTAGGGCGAACCTTCAAGAAGCAAACTTGTTGCAACATTGATTATGAGTTGCAGTGCATTCACCTCGCCATAGGCAACATCCTCATTGATACAGCTTTCAGCAAGGCTTGCACGATCTCACCCCAGTCCGTATGGCCACCGGTAGGACTATTAGCAGTCAAATCTAAGGAGAAGGGTAGTGCTCGGCCACCACCCACCATCTCTCAAGAACCGCTGCTCCTGGTAGCAAAAGCTAAGGCCCAACAACCTAGTTTTCAATGGAGGCCTAAACAGCCGCAACCACCACCTAGGAGTCATCACGCACAACCTCATAAGACCCGAATCTCTAAACCTAGGACACCAAGGTGAAATTACAGAAATCAGTGCATAATCAGGCAAATATGGGTCCCTAAAGCCCTCCTACATGTGCAAGGCTACTATGAAGGGAATGCCTGGATATGGATCCCTAAAGCTCACACACCCAAGGGCACCACTCGTACACTATCCCCCAAGCCTCATCACCCCCAGTCCCATAGAACCTCAAAATGATAAAGCACAGTGCTCCCCAGGCCCACATCCATCGATCTCATCCACACACATGCCCAAGAGAGTCGAACAAGCCTATCGGCCCAAACAACAAACATCATCACATGAGCCATCACCCGCTAGAGCCCATCCGACTACAATGATCCATTCTAAAGGCAGCAGTCCATCAGAAGTAGCTACTACTTCCCCAGCCCTAAGCCAGGAAGCCCAACTGCAACCTCAAGAACACTTGCAACCACAACTATCCATTGTCAAAGGCGATAGTGCTATCAAACCCCAACCACCAGCATGTCTCAAACCGTCCTATGAGTGGAAATCATTTTTGACATTGCCTTAGATCTAGCTGAAGATACCAGGGATGACGTGGTTGATTGCATTAGATGGCTCGATGCCACCTTCAGAGAGCTAGATCTAAGCTACAACAGCTTGGACTTACACTTGTTGCCTGAGCCTTTTGCAACCGAAGTTCGTATGATGCCTTGTTCTTGGGAGACGTTTGAATTTGCCTTCGCAAAGGCAGCAAACTCCGCTGCTGTATTGCTCAACAATGAGATCTCTAAAGAGCAAGCCCTCAAACAACACCTCATCACGTCATATGATCAGCGAACCACTTCTGCCATCACCGACCAAGAAAAGCCCCATTCTTGAGGCACTGGTATAGGTTGTAATGGGAAGTAGAAGGGTGTCGAGTCATGATAAACATTGAGCAGCGCTACGTAATCAAAACAATAGAGTATAACCCCACTTATGTCGTGTCAACCTTGTATAGAGTGTTAACCACTCTTCGCGACCGCCCCCTAGAAGAGCACATCAAGGGATACCCTTACCTCAATCGCCTACTAACTGAGGAAGAGATACATATTGCTAACTGTGTTGCCTCCAGTGACCTTCTAACAGATGTTCTCACTTACATTACACATGTGGGCACTCGACCTTATGATCTAGACTGCACAGCTCAGTTAGAGTACAACCCCGATTTCTACACTTGGTTCCTACGTCGGTAACTCCTAGGCCCATTACAGAATGTCCTCAACCTCCAAAACCTTCAATCCTAGGAAGGATTCTTCTCGAGCTAGGAGGGGAGGGGAGTGAGGTGGATCAAATTAAAACCAAGGAAAATCAAGCAAAACGCATAAACACATGAACAACGAGCAAGGTAGGAAAATGGTAAGATAACTTTGAAATAAAGGGAAAAAAGTTAAAGTCGGAAGGGAAGATTCTACATTGGATGGGATTTTAATGCTTTCATTCAATAAACATATAGAGTCTGTCTTTTTAAACTATGACTTTTCTTGCGAATTGTTAATGTGGAAGCATTAATGGAAACTTGGGATTATGACAGGAACAAAAGATGTTGCAGCAAGACCACGCCCACCGACTTCCATTCACGGAAGAGGAAAGAGCGCAATACAGTATCACTCTTGAAAGCCACACCTACAACCAGCTTAAGTTCTGAACCATTCATAATGTAGAGGGTGTGGTGGCCAAGAAGGAAGCAGCCAAGAGAGTCATTGAACAATGCAACTTCACCAAGTATCTCGAAAAATTTTCGCAAGAACCTGACCACACAAAGTGTGTGGAGTTTCTCACGTCTTACGACCCTGACAATGAGTGCGGCATTGTCACGGTGGGAAGGGGAGAAAACACCAAATAGGTACAGGTTCACTTAACCCTTGCCTTGGTGGAGAAGGTGTTGGGACTGGAGCCAAAGATAGAGAAGAAGTAGAAGAGGTATGTGTACGCCATGCTAAAAATGAAAAAGGAGGATGTGCTAACTAACGACGACATCAGCATTCAGGGCATCCCTGATGCGGAAGCTACACTACAAGCAAAGTAGTACACGCGCTCTTCTCCAGCCAATGCTACAACTCCTTAATGCATCGAATTAGCATGCCTGTGCTGCAGAATGTAGCGGCTCACACCCTGCATGAAGCCGACTAGAACGGTTATGTGCGCAAAACCATCGACTACACGGCTAAAGCACTGGCTTTAGGAAGCACACCAGCAGGAGGAGAGTCCCCAGTTTCCAAGGCCACGGAAAGAAAGAAGGCCTCGTCCAAGGCCTCGTTTATTGCCTATGGAAGCATTTTGACTGCGCTCATCCAGGAGGCAGTGAAAGAGACACAAGATGCAGAAGAAGGGGAAGGAGAAACGCCTAACAGGTTACCCCCTCACCAAGACCAGGAGAGATCCAGCGAGACAGGACCAAGACTAATAAGGAAGGGCAGGAACAAGAAGAACAATTAGGCAAAAAGCAGGCCAAGAAACCCAAGAAGAAGACATCACAAAAGAAAAAGAAGCCGGATGAAGGCCGCAAGAAGGAGAAAGAGGATTTGGAAAAGGCAAAAAGACAATCCCTCAAGGAGGCCGAGGAGAGGGAGAAGAAGAAGAAACAAGAAGAAGAAAAAACAAAGGAAGAAGTCAACAAGGCTAAAAAGGTATCAAAAAAATAGAAGGCCGAGAAGAGGAAAAGGGAAGAATAGGAAGAAAAAGAGAAACTGGAGGAGAAGTACAGGAAAGCTGAAGAAGAAAGGGAAAGAAGAGCTGTTGAGGAAGAAGAGGAACTAAGAAGGAAGGAGGAGGAGGACTTGGCCGAAGCCACATGACGATCCATTGAGCAACAGTGCAGGGATGATGATTCGGGAGCCTGGAGCCCACTGAGGGAAGAAGGGCCTAGTTCTAGCACGCAGGTACCGGAAGTCACGCCGCCCATTGTCTTTGAAGGCAAAGGCAAGGCCCTCCTCCATCCTATCCCCACCCTCATGGTGCCCTCCATCGAACCAACCACCCTCACCCCTAGCATCCTCACTAGCATGGAGGTATCCAACTTCATGGCATGGATGAAATATTTTATCAATAAAGAAATGGCCCAAGGAAAGAGCACGGAGACCACGGCCACGGGGAAAAAGAGACTAGCCGCAGATGCTGAGTCAAGACAGGACCAGAAGCATCCAAGAGTGGAAGCGCCGACCACCCCAACCCACACAATAATGACGCCACCAGCCAGTTACGACGAGTATGTTGTTGAGTTGCTCTCCCAAATTGGAGAGGGCTAAGGAGGAAAAGAGGATGGCTGTGGTGGCTGAGTTGGTGGCGGAAAAGGAGTCAGTAGCCGCTTTCCAGCTTGACAAAACCCGCACAATAGCCATGCAACAACGACAGATCTTTGACCTCAAGCAGGAATTAAAGGCCAAGTAGGACATGGAAGAAAGCTACAAGCAGCGGCTCGAGGATGAGAATCAAGAACTGGTGCAGATGCAGCGAGAATATAAGCTCCTCCTGATGCAACATGGGGAGTTGGAGGCAAAAACTGCCAACATCGAGCAAATGATGGAGGAATTGAATGCCAAAGAAGAGGAGAGAAAGCATGAGAGGGAGCAACAGCAAAAGGAGATTCCGATCAACTACACTTGGGAAGGAAAGAGCACAAGAACATGAGCAAGGAACTCAAAGCCCAGGAGTAGAAGCTCGTGTCCTTGACACAAAAGTAGGGAGAAAGCATGGAAGAAATGAACAAAAGAGTAGAGGAATAGGCAGCGCAGAATGAAAAAAGGGTGAAGACACTGGCACGGCACCTCACTTTGGTGGAGAAAGAAAAAATCCTTGTAGAAAGTAAAGCAGAAGCTGCCCAGACAGCCTTCAGTGCCCAGCAACACGCATTCATTAACACACTACTGGAAACGATCCACCGAGAGGGAAAGGAGTCATTGGAGGTGGTGCAGAAAAAACTGAGCATCGCACATAGAGCCCTGCATGCAGGGCTACAGAGGCCACCCCAAGTTGCGGAGGTTAGGCTGAGCCTAGAAGAGCAATGGAAGTACCTACTACTGGCCGGCCTAACCCCCTAGGAATTGGATACACTGGGCTTTAAAGAAGGAGCACAACTAGAAGACCGGCAGGGGGAGGAGGCTGACCTTGAATTCATTATGGGGAGTATCAGAGAAGAGGTAATCCCACAACCCCCCTCGCCGCATGTCCAAGAATAACAACAGATTGATCCATCTGTGGAAAGACAAGATGCACTAAGGGAGAGATAGAGAAAATTAGTTGAAGGATTTAGGAAGTAGCAAAGAGCCAAACCGGTCATGCAACCATCCGCACCCCTCCCACCGTGCCTTGATGACCTCCCTACTGGATTCCACGTGGAGCTGGTGATTTGGGAACGGCAAGAAAGAGAAAAAGACCCATTCACCTTCAGCTTCCTCATGCCTAACAGCCTGCGAAGGGTCCTACAAATCAAGGTGATGAAGGAGGTGATCGCGATTGGTAGCAAACTGGGACAGAAATGGTTGGAATAAAGGGAGAGGACCCCCACTCTATGGGGAAGGGAAGAAGAAGAGTTTTGGCAAAACAAGGTGTTCGAAATACCACATACTGTATAGGGCTACAATTGCCAACCCCTATGGAGGAGGCGAGTGTGCGACATTAGCATGCTCGCCTGGATGGCTTTTTGTAACACCCTGCCCTACGAGAGGAACGATCCCACATTCATGGCGTATCCTCATAGGGTAGGTGTGGATTTTGTTGCCACCCTCCATGGGCGTCATGATTTCCCCATTATCTACAACTCCAATGCCGCCTCCTTCGAACATGTCCTCCTTTTCGATTGGGAAGCCTAAATGATTCCATGATGCATTTTCTCGCAGACTTCTCTTCATGCCCAATCTAGCCTTTATAACTACCTATAATTATCTTAGGTTACTTAAGTTACTACTCAAGCAAGACCCGACTCCACAAGAGCATGGTCTGCCTCCCCTCTTTTTTGACCCTAACGCCATTGATGACAGATGTGCCATGGCGCGTTTAATGATGAGAGCTAGCCTTCTCCCCTCCTTTTGCCTAGCTCTCCTAGAGGATATGAATGACAGCCAGTTCACTAGGTGCAACCATCCCTTCCTCTCCACCACCTCCCTCCACGTCTGCATGAACCTCAAAGGATACATGCAAAGCCATCAATTTTTGAGCAAATCCATCCGACCCCCTTCTCCGCCTAAATCAAATGAGGAAGATTAGGTACAGGCTGTCATTCTACTAGTGTAATACTATTTCAAAAAAAAAAAGAAAAAAAAGAAAAGAAAAGAAAAGAAAAAAAACAGAAAAAGAAAAAGAAAAAGCATCCAAGAAAAAGCAAGTGGAACATTACACATGGAATGGACAAAACAACTCACTTACAGCAGCACTTAACACCACATAAAGCACAATCACTACACCTAGGGGTCCTCAAGTTAGGCGTGCCCAGTGGCTTCGATCGGCTAGCTCCGCTCCTAACCCCCTAGCCCTTTTTGCTCCCCCACTTCATGCTTAGGGCCCATCAAGGGTAAGACATACCTAGGGAGGTAACACTCGCCTATGGTTAGACCTATCACCCTAAGCTACTTGTACTACACCTCCCTTTGCATGAATGGGGTCCCCAAGAGTGGGATATCACCCAGACTAGCCTATGTTTAGACCCAATTCCCCATTCCACTAGCACGAGCACAATGCACTACACAATAAGGTAGAAACCCCCCTTAGGTAGAGCACCGCACCCTTTCCTTCCAAGCATCACAAAGGCGACCAACCATCGACTTCGGAGGCCCCCGTCAACCACTTGCTATCCGTTTGGCTTCTCCAACAAACCTTATTACCAAGCTTCCACGAGCACCCGAGTTTACACGTGGTCCTCCCCTTACACGACTACTTCGCCAACTGCCTCTTAAACCCCAATAGTCGGCAAGAGTGCCATGGGACTAGCACCGGTCTCGGAGGGGAGTAATGTTAACCCCAAGCCAAGAAGGTGGAAGAATGCCCAAGCTGAGAAGGTGAAAGAATGAATGAAAAAGTGGGAAGACGATGGAAAAGGAGCAAAGACACGCAGGCGGCCTCTAAAGCTAAGTCAGGCCAAAAGCGTAATTTTAAATGAAAGGCGCCTCAAAAACTCTAAAAACTCTAAAGAGCGCCAGGCTCCCTCCTGTACCACTTGTAAAAGAATAGACGGGTATAGGCTTAGGGCATGAAGCAAGAAGAGGGAGCTAGAAAAAGGGACCTTGCCACAATGGCCGGTCATATAAAAAGGGATGGGCACCCATGGGGTTTTAGGGTTTGTATATATAAAGTTCAAAAAGTGAATGAAAGCTCATTCTTTGGTGTGTGGCTAACAAGAGCTCTTCTCTTCTTCTCTTCTTCTCCTCTTCTTGCTTGTGTGTGCTCTTGAGAGAGGGAGTGTGAGGGAGTGAGTGTGTGAGAGTGAGGGATTAAGAGGGTGAAGCTCTTCACCATCTCCTCTTCTCTTCTTCTCTTCTCTTCTCTTCTCTTTCCTTGAGCGTGTGGCTATAGTGGATGGAGCTTGGAGATGGAGGAGGCTTGAGGATGCTTGAGCTAGCATCTAGGATCGTGGAGCTACCGGTGTGTGCGAGAGAGAAGGCAACTCATATCGACATCAAGGTAAGCTCACTAGACTCGTAGGATCGACGGCGTGTTGGCTATGTGAGAGGTAGGCATTAGAGCTCGCTTGGAACGCTTGAAATAATAAGTGGTCCATGGGTCTTGGCGGTTGAGCGAAAGCTCCCACAATAGATACATGCCCTCAATATATCAATATCCATGATAGCTACAAGCTTGCATGGGTGACCCGCCTTTGTCACAATTCACATCCCCAACAACAAACAAGACCTCCACAATATCTTAGAGCACCTGATAGATAAATTAGCCAATAACCTAGCCACAAATCTTAAACTGCTCAAGGATCTCTTGGATGAACCGAAGTGGTGATGGACCAAGGTGCACGACGTAAACTTGATGTACAATTGGGAATTAGCCACTGATGACAAGGAACTGCACTTAAGTGATGAGCAGTCGGATGGGGATGATTCTGATAATGAGTACGAAGACTGCTATTCCTCCAATGACGAGAGCAAAGAAGAGATCAACATGATACAGTACGATACAGAGGGGCAAGAAATTGAAAAAATATGGGTAGACTCCAAACCATAGAAAAAGAGCATCTTCAAAATTGAGAAAGCAGTCACGCAAATGGGCTGCAATCACACCTGGTTGGAGCACATAGGAGCGATTGATTATAAAGGAGTAGGTCTTGCCCAACCAAGTGTTGCACCAATACTCAGAATGGAATCATTATTGGAGCTGTGACCTCCAGGAGAGACCCCCTCTTCTAGCAAAGATAGAGAGTTTGATTCTAAGTCGAAAGTAAGCTCGGAGAGTGATCCTAAGATACCTCGACCACCTAAGACCAAACGCACTAGAGAAGACCTACCAGTCCACCTAAGGCACTGAAGGTTGAAGGAGAAAAGAGAAAAAAACCTAGGGATCCTCAAGCTGAGGAGTAGAGGAAGCTGCAAGACTTGTCGAAGCAATTCATGAGATTTAAGAAAGGCGAGACGGTGGTTGTCTTGCCAGGAGCCAAAAGACAAGGGCAAGCAATTGAGCCTATAGAAGGACCTGCCAAAGTCAAGGAGGTCAATACAGCTGAGGAAGGGGAGATGCCCGACCTGTTTTTATGGCTAATGACTTGACCAAGGAAGAGGAGAAAACTCTTATTGCTCTCTTGCAAGAATACATAAACATATTTTCTTGGTTTCTCAATGAGCTAAAAGGGGTAGATCTGAGTGTAGTGACTCATAACATCCTAATGACACCCGACACAATGTTGGTCAAGCAACAACCGTATCCGATGAATCTAAAATGTTGGGGTAAAAGGCCTCTGGGCCTACCCATGTACACTATGACCACCCATTCTTTATTCATATATAATATGATAGTGCAATAAGGTTGTCAGTTCAGTTGGACAGCACCTACATGGTGTGTGCTCTTCTCTCCCGCATCTTCCTCTTTTCCTTCTCCACTGCCATTGCATCCCCTTCAACTAGTATCAGAGCTTGATCGTGGAGCTTGGTTTGACATTATTTTAGCCTGGATTGAAGACCTAGAGCTTGGAGCTTCAATGCTAGCCATGGCTTCTTCCCCCCAAGGTAAGATTTCATCTCCCGCCTCTCCCCAACCCTCATAGGCTCTTTGCAGGTGTTCCTTGGCTTCATTGGGTACCTTGTATGCCCCCATTTGCCCCCTTATCCTCAGCATAACCAGCAGGCCCACAATAGTGGCTCACGTTTTTTTGCGCATGCTTCAAAATCTGGCTCAAAAATCCCATTTTTTCTCATATCTCGGGCATCCAAAACCTGATTTAGGCAAGGTAAGAGTCTAACTTGGGGTTTTGGTACGCTCCGGACGCAATGGTGATGTCAAATCTGCCAAATTTTGATCACAGAATTTTTTGTAATAGATCTAAGTTGATTTACAACAAGAAAATGTCATGGTCTTAGCTTATGTGATGCTCTTGAGGCTTCATATTTGATGCCCAAATGCTTTGGGGATGTTTGCCCAATATTTTGAGATGCTTTGGGACTTGGTTTGAGCTTCCATAGCTCGATTTATGCAGGGATTTATTGTTGTACATTGTTTAGGCAGCAAGGTTTTATCAGGGACGGCTTATGCATAATGCTCTTTGTTGACATTCAGGTGTCCTGTTGGATGTATTGATGCTTGGTCATCATGGTTTATGCCCTAATATGCTATTTGAGAGCTATTGAGTCTTGATTTGGATGCAGACACTTCATTGTTGGTTGGGATTTATGCTACCTTGGTTGACAGGTTATTTTATCTCTAGTTTTGTTATGCCTATGGTTTACGGGTGCTCTCGACTACTCAGGATGATATGCTGATGTATTTGGATGATGCCACTTTGATATTTATTCTCCCAGATGCTTCTTGAGCAAAGAGTAGAGCTCAATTCTTGGTTCACTGTCATTTCCTTTGCAGCTATCATTTCACTTGACAAGGTTTATGCCCCGTGCTACCCATTATGGGACTAATGTCTGATATGGATGCTTTTGGGTTTGGCTGTAGTATGGCATATGTTTGGGCTTGAATCGACTTGCATTTGAGAATTTTGTGGAGCAGTTTGCATTTGGTTGGTTTATCAGTTATGCATCTTGGATGCTATTTGGCCCTTAATGCCCCAATTATGGATCTTGGATTTACTTGGATGTAGATACATGTTTTGAGCAGTGCTTGGTCCATTGTCTTGGCAGTTGGTTATTGAGATTTCATTTCTCATTGATGCTTGGTTCTTTTCGGGTTACTCCTTGATCACTAGACTTCTTGATAGTGCTTGGGTTTAGCAGTTATGGCATTGTTTGCTTTTGTGTTGCCTTCCTTCTATGCTACTTGGGTTGCTTTTGCCCATACGGGTCTCAGAGAGCAGTTGCTCTTCATGCTTACTTGGCTATGCACTTTGTCTACTGTCATGTACTTTATAGAGCCAATTATTTGGATGTTGTTGTACAGATACTTGGGCTTCTCGTAGAGCTTGACCATTGCAGGATCTTATGCCACTTACTAGTCTTGCATTGACTTGGATGCTACTATGTAGTCTGATGTACTGTAGAGTCATGTTTGCCATTATGGTTATGGGCTGATTTCATGGCTAAATACCATATGCTCTTATGAAAAATGTCTTATGCTTTACCGTACTATGGTTGGTTATGTCATGCAGTTGGCTATGATTCTTCTTCATGTGGGAGCTTTTACATCCTTGGTTGATGCCTTTATGTCCTCCTGTCTATTGAGGCTTCATGAGCCTTTGCAGCATGATTCTACCATTGATGTACTTGCAGATGATTGTATTTATGAGCAGGTTCCCTCCATTGGGATATCCCTCAACTACTTGAGCTCCGTGAATGCTATGGATAACCTTATTCATGATGACTTGGATTCCTTGTCGTCTTCTACATATTCTTCTTCTATAGATGTATGCGGCATGTTAAAAGAAAATGTTTCAGATGGATTAGAGAGTAGCAAAGACAGAGATGGAATCGACATGAGCAGAGAGTCAGAGATACAAGAGATGCAGTAGGTGTTACCACTGTTACTAGTGGTGAGGTACATGTTGTTACCCATGATGATGCAGCTGAGTATGTACTCCTATCATCTAGTTTTCCTACAACTTTCTTGCTCAGTGATATGGCCTATGCCTCAAATTGGCTATTGGATTCTATGGCATCTTGTCATGTTACTCCACATAGAGCATGGTTCTCTACTTACAGGGAGTTTGATGGATGCATTTCTTTGGGCCTTAAGCAGACTTATGCTATTATTGGTATAGGGGACATATACCTAGCTTTGCCTAATGGAACTTCTCTTATGCTTAGGGATGCTTTACATGTTCCCATGCTCAATAAGAGCTTGATTTTTGTCAGTTAGTTGCATGATACATGTTACTTTGTTTCTCTTCAGGATAGTTCATGGAAGATCTCTCATGGTTGCTTGGTTTTGGCCAAAGGTTCTCGAGTTGGTTCTCATTACCCAGTGCATGTCTCTCATGTGGGAGATTCTATGGTTGCAGTTATCCGAATACCACATGCATTGTTATGGCATTATTGCCTAGGCCATATGCACCACAGAGAGATAGAGATCTTGTCTCATTCAGACTCATTGTTGCCTCCTATGCCACTTACAGATCTTGATGCTTGCCCTGATTGTACTCTTGGTCCTTGAAGAGCCCCCTTGGCTTATGGCAATCGTACGAGCATGCTTCTCTAGATCTTGTCCATTGTGCAGTATATGCCTTCCCAATCACTTGGTGGAGCGTCATACTTTGTGACCTTTGTTGATCATGCTACCCACCATGTTTGGGCTTTTCCCTTGGTGCAGATTGAGGATGCTGTAGTTATGCTTGATAGGTTTATGGATTCTGCTGGTAGCAGGCCTAGGTGCTTGCAGATGGATTATGAGAGTCATGCTCTCTCTCCCACCTTTTGGACCTCTTGTCAATAGTATGGCATTGATTTCTTATGCCCACGGTATTATGGGATTGCTCATGGCATGTGCCTGACCTTACAGGCAAAGGTTGCTTCTATGCTTACCACAAATGGGTTGTCTTATGGCTTTTGGGTTAAGGCCCTTATGATGACAGTCTATTTGGTTAATAGGATGCCATGCTTGACCTTGAATGGTATTACACCCCATGAAGCATGAAGTGACGTGCAACCCTCCTATGATTACTTGAGGATGTTTGACTGCCAGGCATCTGTACGTATGCCACATGAGCCTATGTCACATAGATGTATCCTCCTTGGTTATGGAGATGGTGACTTTAAGGCCTACAGATTATGGGATTTGGATGCCCAGTAGATCATACACAGCCATCATGCTGTCTTCTATGAGATGCATACACCTCTTAGGCCTCTTGATAAGCGTTTAGCATTAGGAGAAATATGGACTCTCTTTTTTGCCCCTTAAGGAGTGAATAAACAAATATAGGCCTAACCAATGAGAGAGCTGGGATTCCAGATTCATGTAACATGAATCTTCTAGCCATATCTTGGACCAAATCTTCCCTCAGCAATAAAATAAGGGAAAAGGGGAGTACAAAGCTGTCACTTCTTGGAAGTTTGTGCCTCGAATTTTCATTTTCTTATTTTTTATGTTTGACTTTTCTTTTCTCCCCTTTTCAGTTTCCCCCTCTTTTTTAGGCGGAACTCAAATTTGTCATATCTCTTTCCCCGCTTCTTCTTTCCTGACGAAATTTTACAGCCTCACTGTTTCTTGCCATGTCTGTAACCCTGTAAAATTTCATTTGATTTGCACAAGCACAGAGAGAGATTCATGTGTTTCATGAGAGCAGAGCTTGTTTTACCAAAGCCCTAAGATTCTCTTCACAAAACTCTACAGGTATATTTTTCTCTTCCATAGATGTTCTATGGTAAAGTTTTATCTCGTTTGGAGAAAACCTGTGCAAGTTATGTGCATTCTCTGACATGTAATTTCTTTTGTTTTGATGCTCTAGGAGTCTCTTACAGTCAATAATAGTGACATTTTGAATACTCAACTTCTTCTTCAACATCTTAGGGTTTCTTTGTAAACAAAGTTACAGGTATATTGTCTTGTTTTTTTGTTGCTCCACTGTTAAATTTTATCTCGTTTAGACAAAATGTATACAAGTTACATGCATACTGAGATTTCCTTTGTTTTTTTACTCCAAGAATCTCCGAGGGTGAAGAACAATGATTTATTAAGAACTCAACTTCTACAACATCTTTGGGATTTTGAACACTCAACTTCTTCTTCAACATCTTAGGGTTTCTCTGTAAACAAAGTTACAGGTATATTGTCTTGTTTTTTTGTTGCTCCACTGTTAAATTTTATCTCGTTTAGACAAAATGTATACAAGTTACATGCATACTGAGCTTTCCTTTGTTTTTTTACTCCAAGAATCTCCGAGGGTGAAGAACAATGATTTATTAAGAACTCAACTTCTACAACATCTTTGGGATTTTGAACACTCAACTTCTTCTTCAACATCTTAGGGTTTCTCTGTAAACAAAGTTACAGGTATATTGTCTTGTTTTTTTGTTGCTCCACTGTTAAATTTTATCTCGTTTAGACAAAATGTATACAAGTTACATGCATACTGAGCTTTCCTTTGTTTTTTTACTCCAAGAATCTCCGAGGGTGAAGAACAATGATTTATTAAGAACTCAACTTCTACAATATCTTTGGGATTTTTTGCAGAGAAAGCCACAGGTATATTGCCATTTTTTACTACTGTTCCATGGTTAAATTTCAACGCATTTGGACAAAGCCTATATAAGTTATATGTATGTGTTGACCCAATATTTCTTTTGTTTTTGTACTACAGGAATTTGTCAGTGAAGGAACAATGGTCTTGCTATAAGTCAACTTCTTGTTCAACATATCTAGGGATCTTTGTGAAAGAAATTACAGGTATAATGTTTCTTTTTTAAATTGATCCATTTAAATTTAATTTCATTTGGAGATAACATTTGCAAATTATACACATGTTAATAGGTAACTTTTGTATTTGGTTGTTACAGATGTCTTCACGGAGGAAAAATATCAGTAGCATACTTGCAGTGGAGGTCTTCAATAGGAAAGATAATGGCGGTAATTGGATTTGTGATAAGTATTATAAGTTGGATTGGATTTTGATGCACCCAAGTACTCGAGGGAGTTTCAAGGTCAAGCGCAAGGATGTTGCAAACCCTAGCAAACATTGGAAAGGTAGAATTCTAGAGTTCAGAAAAGTGTT
This sequence comes from Lygodium microphyllum, assembly GCF_053477565.2. Taxonomy (NCBI): domain Eukaryota; kingdom Viridiplantae; phylum Streptophyta; class Polypodiopsida; order Schizaeales; family Lygodiaceae; genus Lygodium; species Lygodium microphyllum. Next base: position 117,628,712 of record NC_141137.1, on the reverse strand, counting down.
TAATGGCACAAGTGCAGTAACAGAAGTGTTGATTCAACATGTTTATACGCATAAACAAATCTCTGTACACGACGAGAACAACATTGCAAATTATAAACAAAACAGTAAGTTGTTAAATTTTATCATTGATTATTCTTTTGTATCAGAGTTGTTTTTAAAAGTCTTTGTAGTATTCTAATTCAGTCTTGTTTGATTGACAGCTCTATATCCATCGACTTTGCATGAATGGCAGAATGTGGAATGTTTAAGCGGCAAGATACATGTTTGGCATGAAGAGATAGGTTCTTTGATCTATGATAATACCTCTACAAGTCAACTTGCCACTCAAAATATATTTTTTTATAATTCATTGTATGTGGTAGAAAGCCAGAGATTGCAGCATGTCCCATTGCCGCCATTGTCTAGTGGTGAATGGTTCATTGGTAGCTTGGAGTTGTCAGGAGCTTGCAAGTCGAAGATAAAATCTGACATCAATAGTGCTATGAAACCCACCACAGGCTCCAAAGATGTGCATCTTAATTGGTTTATTCCATTCTCATTGTTTGCACATTTGTTTGGTTCATGTGATGTTTTGAAGAAAACAAAGATTACTTATCAATGCAAGTGTCCATCCGAGGAATGGATGAGTCAGCTATTGGGTGAGTCTTGGGAAGTCAAAAGAACACATTTTGATGAGACGATTGAGTGCAGGGTCAACCAATCTGATATTACATTCAGGTAAAACTTTTTTACTACTTTGCATACCTTGATTTAATTGACATAGGTCTCGCTTAGATGAATTGTTATGTTAGTCGCATTGATCACTTACCATTATTTTTGTTTTTATTACAGGTATTTCATTGCTAGACAAACTCTGTGCGTTCGCTTTCGATATAGAAGATGGCGACTTTTGCGAGGGGAGTGGATCAGCTTGGATCAAGATATCCAAGATGACACACATACAGCGCTCGTAGATGTGGTAATCTTGTGGAGTGGTCATAATCCTTTCGTAGTCAGTGCAGAGAGTCATTGGCCCATTTATTTTCTGAGACAAGAAATCCAATTAATGTCTAGTGAGCCCCTCTACAACTTCTATTTCAAGTTAGATAATAGAAAAGTCAGGACTCGTAGTGAGCAATCCATGACATGTAAACAATGTGCTTCTCCACATATCCTTGAGATAGTGGAATCCTTGTAAAAAAACTTTATAAAGAGCGAATACATACCTTTTTTGAACTTCTGAGTACTTTAAATTTTAGTTTACTGTGATCCAAGCGTGCGATAATACATACTGTAATTACTCAATCGTGCAGTTAAAAATCATAATTAAATTGCAGGTTAGAGGTCTATAATCTAGAGAATATTGTCTTTGCACAATGATATATTGTAGCGCATCTCTGCTGCTCGTTTATTACATTTTAATATTAAATTGGATCCAAAGGGAATTTCAAGGCCTTTTAGATTTATTTTCTTTAAAAAATTATATATTTTCTCTCGTTAGACTTGAATATACTCAGCGACCCAAACATATTCGAGGATATAATAATGTAGAACGAAGCATTTGTCTGTATGAGTAATTTTAACAGTGACTTTAAAGTACTGAAATAAAGAAACTAAGGTAAGAGTTTTAATTTGAAACTTTAGAATTAATAACTTTATAAAGAATCTTTATTTAAAACCCTAGACACATAAAAGCTATAACTCCAAACTCATTTTCGCTTTCATTCTCCACTTCCCTACACTTGTGCTCTCATTCCTTCTCTCTTTGTGTGCCATGGCTACCACTCTCGCCTTCGCCGCATGGATCAGTTCCACATGCTACGCGCACATAGGGGACCAGATATACCCTAGGTTTTGCGTGACCTTGAGTCTAGAGAGCTCGCTTTCCGCTGTAGACCCTGACTCTAGTATACTAGCATCGTTTTGTGATGCAGTGAACCCTCTCACTTGCTCTATTCCTGACTCCACTCTCAGGTGGGTTCCCATGGATTTTTTGTATAGTTTGTGTGCCGGATCCAGCCATGCAAAGGTGATAAGTCGAGCCCTGGTGCATGTGGGGCAACATCTCCGCGCTAGAGCAGTGCCCACCTCGTCACAGGACCACGTCACGATGGATCTCATTGAGAGGGATGCCGCCTTTGCCATATATGTTATGTGCACTGAGGTGCAAGAGGACAGTGACGAGGACATCGACGCACCTTCTCGGCCACTATTAGAGTACTTTGAGAGGGAGCCTGAGGAGATCACTCTCGATCTGAGTGTTGAGGCAGCACAGAGCCTGGCCATTGTGCACCCACCTCCCTGCCTTGATGAGATGCCCACGAGCGAAGAGCCACCCCTCTCTTCTCTCCATGCTATCACCATCGAGGGGGTGGAATATCTACTCATGCAGGATGTGCTAGAGTTGTTGGAGCTTAGGGAAGAAGAACTATACTGTATCATGGTGCGTGATGCACCTAGTGATTTCATAGATTTTGATTTACAGGATGCCCCACCACATGTTGATGAGGTGGCTCGTTATGATGGCACGAGCATCGATGACATCTCTGCCATTGTGAGCATCCAGGAGCAGATTGAGAATGCGGCGCCACAGTATCAGATCTCTGATGAGGAGTTCGAGCGGTTGCAGGAAAGCCTTTTTGGTCCTCGACCCGACTATGCAGTGCCTACCCAGGAGAGAGACGAGGGCAGCCCAGTGGCAGGAGCAGACCTGGATGCTCCATTACAGCGGCAGATAGATGATGCAGAGAAGGTAATGTTCTTGGTTTCATATGAAACTTAACCAGTAGGGCCTCTAGGGCATCGGGAGCACACACATCTGTTTTTGTCGGGATCGGGCCCCCAGAAGTGCCCTGGCCGGAGGCTCGCGTCTGGGGGATTCAGGCCCCCAGACGCGAGCCTCCGGCCAGGGCACTTCTGGGGGCCCGATCCCGACAAAAACAGATGTGTGTGCTCCCGATGCCCTAGAGGCCCTACTGGTTAAGTTTCATATGAATATGATTTATATATCTTCAGCACACTCCATGCATAGTGAGTCTGATACTGAACTTGTGTGTTGCAGGAGATTGTCTATATAGATGAGTTTTCATCTAGGCAGGGTGGCCGATCTGGTAGCCAAGGAAGGGTGCAAGACTCGGCATTGAAGGAGTATGTTGGGCAGCTTGTCAACGACATTATTGTATTTCATAAGACATGCTCCCCTGCTTTTGCAGAGAACTTCTTGAAGTTGAGGGCACTAACAAAGGCTGGGCCCTTCAAGACCATCCCGACCAACTCCAGCCTGGAGAAAGTAGTGTTGCTTCGACGTTCGAAGCTTCTCTACTTATTCACGAGTACTAGGTCTGGCCCACTTTTCTCCATGGTGGCCCGTGGCATGGTTGCCGGTGTTGAAGACCCCACTGTCATTAGACAGGAACTATTGGGGCAAAATGTATTGTTGCCTATGATCAAGAATAGCTCTGACCATGGGGAGCCTAGCTCCAAGAAGCCTAGGAGAGAATAGATGTACTTATTGCCTACTGATATCGCATCACTGATGTAGTGCACTTTGTAATCTTCTCTTCAAGTAATGAAAACTGATGTTTGTTGGATTCGCGTGCAATGTAGTTTGTGATACGTGTCATTTACTATTTTTTTTAACTTGAATGTTACATTTATTTATCGAATTTATACGTAACACGATTCGTACCCTAAATTTAATATACAGTGCTTTATCGAATTCGTGCGCAACATGTATTTGTTCGAACGCATGTAACGATAACTCAATGACGTAAATAAAATAAATATCAAGTGACTAAACAAAAATAAGACTCGCCAAAAACTTTGTATTTGTATTAATAATAATTTTACATGGGGTCCATTAGGACCAAGGCTTTACAAAATGTCTTCAGAAGCTACATTCCATGTGCTTTTGAGTTTGTACACCTCTATCCTTGCTGACCTCCGCGAGGACTATCTTTCCATCGCCGAAAGAACCTGACTATCCGCAGATCCCTCTCGGTGACAGTGACCCTCCTTGCATGCACCGCTGCATAGACTGAGTCTCCAAATAAGTCTACGAGGTAGGCTTCAGCAGCTTCTTGTAGTGTGAGGAGGGCCTGGGCAGTCCAGCGATCCGGTTGTTTCGCGCGTGATGTGTTTGGAAACTGGTTCCTGTTGTTCATGATCAATATGCCCTCCATGATCTCCCGCACCAACTTTTGGAATGGAGCCTTCGGTATCAGGAGGTGAGTGGTCTTCTGGTAGTGGTGGATCTCGCGAAGAGCCACTGTGCCTGGCTTCCATCGACGCTTGCGATGCTGGCGTGGTGGTGGTGGTGGTGGAGCTGGAGGACGTGGCTGCCGTATGGAATTTCCAGGGGGGTATCTCCGGGCCGCTTGCTTGGTGCGTACCATGTCTTCTAGGAGAGAGAACTCAGAACTCAAAAGTGAAATGTGTAAAATGAGGTGAAACTTTAAACTTATAGCCAAACTTTTCAAAAACCCTAAAATTTCAATTAATGAATCCACGCTTAGGAAAAATATCACCAGTGCTCCGATTCACATGAAATTTTACCTGTAGGCTCCTCAAGGACACATCAACCATCCAAAATTTTTTTGGCCCCAAACGCGAGCCTCCGGACAGGTGACCCAGAGGCTTCTGATGGGGCCAAATTTTTAATATAAATGAGTTTTTCTAATGCCCAGCATGAGGGTGAAGTTTCACCAGATTCCGATTTATAAATTTGACGGTTCAATCTTTTTTTGAAAATGCGTTAATTGCATTATACTGCACTGATAATGTATTGTCAACCTCGCAACTGTAGATTAAATGTATTGATAATGAGTGTGTGCAACTGCAGATTAAATGTATTGTCAACCTCGCAATGCGAAACATTGGAAACTTAAAAATTGACAAAAAATAAATCATGGGCAAAATGGAATATCGCATCAGATATACTGTTGCCAAACCACTAAATATAGTAAGGATATAGTTCATCGGCCCATGTACAACTGATCACCGACGTGTACGTGGTGGCACATTGAATTTATCCTCAACAAAACTACTTACAAAATTGGAAACTTGAAAATTCACACAATGCGAAACATGGTCAAAATAGAATATCACATATTGGATTTAGCATTGCGAAACTATGAAATACACGGTAGATAGTGCATCGCACCAAGTACGACTAGAGCTAGGGAAAATTTAGCTCCATTTTGCAGGCCACTACTATCAAATACTTGAAGGTCTATTGGAAAGATAACCCAAAACTAAGATCCTTACAATCTACAACCAAACCTAAGCTAAAAACATAGATCCAATTACAAGGTAGCTTCTCAAAGCATATTGTTGACATTAAGATTAAATGCATCCTTGTTATTGCGGATCCTGCGAACAAGAACCAGATCTATGGGCTTAATAGTGATACGTCGGGCATGAATGGCTAAAAGTTGACCATCACTCATTAGATCAATCAAGTAGCTTTCAACTGCTTCTTGGAGAGCAAGCAAGGCTTGGCTTGACCATCGCCCCACATTCCTTGCCTGGTTCCTCGAAAAGAACTTGTGATGATGCCCTGACTGTAGATCTTGCAGTATTTCTCGCACCAACCTGGAGAATGGTGCCTTAGGAATAATCAAGTCGGCACTCTTCTGGAATTTCCTTATCTCGCGTAGCGCAGCTGTGCCTGGTCTCCATCTTCGCTTTTTATGTGTTGGAGGGCGTGTATTACGAGTTGGAGCAGTAGTGGGAGGTGGAGCAGCTGGAGCATGTGGACCACCATTTCTGGACAATGGCGAACCATCATTATCGACCATACTAGGGCCACCATTGTTGGCCACAGTAGCGCCACCATTATTGGCTGCAGTAGGGCCACCGTTATCGGTCACCAGGGGATCTTTGTCACTCACAGTACGCTCACTAGATTCGGAAGAGTGTTGAGCTCTTGCTCTCGCAGGCGCCTTTTTGATAGGAAGCTTGGAACGTGCCATGGCTGTGATAATGAAGGATAGAAAGGTGGAGGGTAGAGTGGAGAGCAATGGGAAAAAATGAAAGGAGAGACGACTTAAATACGAAACTTTCAAACTTACTGTGGTGTAAATGAATTTTAAATTTATCATTTCATTTCATTTCTCCACCCCATCCCTACCTCTCTCTATCTCCTGACACCCCCCTCATGCCCCCCCTCTCTCTCTAGGCCAATGAATGTTCCAATGTTTAGAATTTTCATATCTTTGTCTTAGGATTTCAAAATGGACTTTTCATAATTAAAAAACAAAGTTCGAAATCGACTTTGAAAAATATAGTGACAAACCTTTGAAATTTTAAAGAAAATTTATAAGACATCTCATGTTAGAGATATGAGTATTGATGTGTCATATCCTTGGGACTTGTGCTCTCTTGTGGACTCTAAATGCATCAAAATTATTATCTTTATCTAGGTCTCCATTTTTTGCCATCTCTCTCTTGGGTTGCCAACCATTCTGCGTGCCGTTGTCTAGCTGTGCTGTTTTCATATCTTGCTTTTCTCACTTCATATATTGCCCTACTTATAGATTCTGCTTGAGATGTTTTGGACTTCTTTTCTTTTTCCTCGTATCGTATCTCTAGTCTCCTATACCACCATTGGAATAATTGCCTCATAGAATTGGAATCATTGATGCCACCTCCATGATCAGTTGCCTTTTGAAAAGCACAGCGAGCTTGCCAGTGAGATCTTTCCATGCCTTGAGTTGACCATATTGCCAAACTTCCTTGATCTGCAAAGTATGGACCATGTGCTTCAAGTATATGCTGCACAAGAAAAGAGATTAGAAACACAAAGTAATTCGAAATGATGATTTTTTTTTGCAATGGTGATAATACTGACCATGTAGTGTGTTATGCTATTTGTAGTCCATGCCTCCACCATGGATTTATGAAATTTAGCAGCTGTCTCTTTAAATGCATTGGCATCACCATCCATAAACCCCAACTTCTGTAAGAGAGCTGCTAATCTATCTAGGTGTATCCACACTTCTGCCTTCGCAATCCTCGTTCGTCCCCCATTGCTCCAATCTGAAACAGCAAGGTGCAACTTTTTCCATGCTTCGTACTTCTCTAGTTGTTTTACTAGTATATTGCCTTCCTCATCTCGAGGTGGAGATAAAAACTTCCTAGCCTTGGGTCCGCCAAAGCATGGTTTACAAGGAACATTTCCACTCTTCCCCGATTTTTTCTCGTCCTTTTTTATTTCTACTTGGCCTCCGTGCAATCCAACTTCAGAGAGGACTTGTTCTACCTTCTTGCATGTAGCATCAGATTCTGACACGGGCTGCATCTTGTATGCAAAGCATATATATTCATATACTAGCTTCTCAATTATTCTAACCAAACAATGCAATGTGCAAAAGTGAACCCTTGTTAGTGGTATTTCCAAAATAGGGCGCCAGTTTGGATCCACTGGAATTAGCATTCCATTTCTCATGACTTTCTGATCACGTGTCGGAGCACCCTGTTGTCCTGCCTTGGCAAGCCATTCTTTCTTTCCATCTTTCCCTTTCTTCCTAGTTTGCATGCAGTATATGCACGGAAATTTTGCATTTGCTGCATTTGATAAACCAAACATACACTTCAATGTTTTTAAATCACCTGCAAGATGCCATTCAACTTGATAGTCCCCAAACCCCTCAACATGTAAAACTGCTCCATTATTTTGCTGTTGAATAACACTGGGTATATTAGTGAGGTTAAAAAAAACTTTAAGTACTTCATGGTCCTCCTTTGGTACTTCAAATGCTGCAAGCCACCATATTTCATTCTCCGATTGTACACTGAAGTATAAAGGATGTTTTTCATCGATGTTGGGATCCAATGCTCGATTCATAAGTGTTATACTCACACGCTCAAGTTTTTGCCCCTTGATAATCTCACTCTCATCAAGTTTGAGGACAAACTTAAGCTTGCCTCTACATTCTTCCATAGACATATTGTAAAACTTGACCATAGCAATCTGAACCCTACATATATCCAATACAAAGTTGTTGGATGCATTCAATACAAAGGCAACTTCTTTGGAACCATACTTCAATATGTGTGTGTGTTCCAGATGCGTAGGCTCACCAATTAGTTCTAAAACTTTCTCATTTAGTTGTTTTCGAGCCTTCTTCACGTGAAATGGTTTTGGTAGAGGCATTACTCGCTTAGTATTGAAGACTTGCTTAAAACCTGTATCCAATTGTTGATAGAGCATACTATATGACTCAGAACTCATTCCCACCTTGTCACATAATCCCTGAGCATCTGTAGCAGTAAACAAGTTGCTCACATCCCTAAGACGTTCACTAGCAACACCATCCACAATGTCCCTGAATTTACGATTTTCCAATGCATTTTTTACCATATTCTTGCTAAGGACTTTGGCAATAGTATCATTCTCTGCATGAGGAAACATATTTCTCATTGTAGTAGATTGAGCATATATCCGTCTATGATATTGTCCACTTCCTTTGGCTAATTGGCCAATTGGTTTAACGGATCGGATGCGCCGACGTGCCCCTTTGGTTTTTAAAGTGGGCCCAATCTCCAAAGTTTTTGTGAGCTTCCTCTCTATGTTTTGATTCTCCTTCTCCAAGTCATTGACTTTAGACTGTAACTCCATATTCTGCACGTGTGTAGCATGCATAGCATCTTCAATGACAGACATTGCTTGTTGTAGGTTCTGGTTCTCTCTATCCTTCTCAGCCAATAATCTATCCTTTTCCATCAAAGACTGCATATTCCCTTGTAATCTTGTCTGCATATTTGTCAAGGTTTGATGAGCCCCTGCTATTCCTTGTGTGACAAGTCTGCATGTGTATCCATACAATCCTTCATTGCCTTCACAAGCAAACTTTACAAATGATGTAAGCCCTTCAAATTGTGGTGGCCTTCGAGTGAGTGGATCAGGTGGATAAATGCACCCATCAACCCAAAGGTCCACATTTTTTTTCCCTGCATTTCTTTCTTGTTGCATCCTGCATCTTATTGCATCATCTCTTTCCACAGTTCTTTTGAACATTGGTGCATATTCATCCTCCAATTGAAAGTGAATATCTCTCTTTCTATTGGTACATCCTGCACCTGCATTCTGCAAAAAAAAAAGTATGCAAATGTTAACTTGGATTAACATTCAAATAGCAGAACTACACCCCTTTGATTCACTATATCTGTGTTTTTTTTAAAACCCAGTTGGTTCTTGTCTCTTTCTCTTGCTTTCAGTCTTGATAGACCCTAATCAACCCCTAATCAGCCTGTAATCTTGGCTTTTAATCTACCTCTAATTAGCATCAAATCTTATCTTCTGTTCTATCCAAAATATTCTCTCTCTCTCTTTCTCTCTCTCTCTCTCTCAACAAAAATTCATCAAGGAAACCCTAAACACATTCATACTGAAGCTTGGCTAGTGGAAAACAATAACATCATCTTATCTTCTACCCTAATTTACTATCTGTCACTCTATCACTTATTTTCTTTGTTCATCTCACACAGTCCTCTCTGTCCCCCCCTTCTCCCCTCCTCTCTCTCTCTCTCTCTCTCTCTCTCTCTCTATGAATTGATGCTTAAGGACTGAACAACAACTGTGAAGAATAATAACATCACAAAGATTTAAAAAATAAAGATACCTCCATTATCACTGGATTGCTTGTAGTATAGACTGTTGAAGACGGAGATTTCTTACTGCATATTTCTGAAGAGGAAGATGGCTTGTAGCAGGGTAGAGTGTGTTGTAGATAGAGATTCTTTGATTTCAACAAATGGTATCAAAACTACTCCTCAATGCTGCTTCAGAAGAACTCGTATGCAAGAAACCATATTCTGGAGGGAAAGAGAAGAATGCACAAAATTTGGGACAAAACTAGAGCTTTCTGAGGGAATGAAAAAATGCCCAGAAATAGGTATATACTTGTCCAAAAAAGACGAAAATTTACAAGGAAACTCTTGAGTCAAAAAGGTGTCTCTGGGTAAAAAATAATCTTAAAATATGATGTGTACGTCATTTTATATCGTTTTTTAACTTCCGCCCTTTTAAGAAGCGAGAATGAGAATGATTGAAAAGTCATGAGGGCACTAAAGAGGGCATTAAAGAGTCATGAGGGCATTAAAGAATGATTGGCTGCGTTTTTAGAAAAAATAGAATTGTATTTTTTTAGTTATGAGGATTTTGAGAAAAAGTGACCTTATCCTGCAGTTTGGGAATAAAATAATAGGTGAAATCTATTGAAAACACAAAAACGAGATTTTCTTGATTGTAGAAGATCTCTTTTTATAATATTATTTTGGAATCTCTTTTTAGAGAGAGAGAGGTGAGAGAAACCCCTTAAGGGGCAAAAAAGAGAGTCCATATTTCTCCTAATGTATGGTTTATGGTTGATTTTACAACAGCTATAGTGCCATTACAACAAGCTGTTTATGTTAAAAATGAGGCACTTATTGGCCTAGATGACATAGCTATGCATAGCAATCAGGGTCAGGATGTTGGTGATTAGTTGCTAGAGCCCTTGCAGGCTCATGAGAGCCATTTTCTTGTAGTTTTGCAGGTTGGATAGCCACCCATATGTTAGTATTCCGCTTCACTGAGGCCACATATAGTCTTGAGACCCTATTGGACGAGTGTCCGGGATGTTGGCTCTCTTTCAGTGATTCACTCTGGAGAGTTTGACTACTCTCCACTATCTTGTATGCACCACGGTGATGCTATGCGTGACTCTGATGCTTTACAGCCGTGCACTGATGAGTTATGCTTGTTTCATGAGAAGCATTCTTGGATTGCTCCATTGTATGGAGCTGCGGGATTGCTTATCTCCTGGATGTCATGGACTCGAGGATGCTTGACTCTTCTTCTATAGAGGTTCTCGACACTTCTTGCAAAGCTCGCTTTCCGATTGGGCATTGGGTGAGATGTCATGATTCCTCACCTTGTCTTTTTTTTTTCTTTTCTTTGTTTTCACTCCCCATCCACATCGGCCTTTTAGTGGGAGGTTGTTGGGATAAAAGGCCTCTGGGCCTGCCTGTGTACACTATGACCGCCCATTCTTTATTCATATATAATATGATAGTGCAATAAGGTTATCAATTCAGTTGGACAATACCTACATGGTGTGTGCTCTTGTCTCCCGCATCTTCCTCTTCTCCTTCTCCACTACCATTGCATCCCCTTCAACAAATATGCTCATGCTGTCAAAGAGGAAATCAATAAGTTGTTAAGAGCAGGATTCATTTATGAAATCGAGCATACGGACTGGGTATCACCCATAGTGATTGTAATGAAGAAGAATGGAAAAAACAGAGTGTGTGTCAATTACAAGAAAGTCAACACTTCCACGAAGAGAGACAATTATCCACTACCATACACTGAGCATATTCTCGAGAGAGTGGCAGGTAAAGAGGCCTATAAATTTTTGGATGGTTTCTCTAGATACAATCAAGTGCAAGTGCATCCGGATGATAGGCACAAGACCGCATTTGCTACCGACAAGTGGGGCATCTTTGCCTACATAGTCATGTCCTTCGGGTTGACAAATGCATCAGCCACATTTCAAAGGCTCATGTCTGCCATTTTCAAAGACATGTTGAGGTGAGAGTTAGAGGTATTTGTTGATGATTTATGTGTCCACTCTAATTGGAAGGCATACCTAGGCAAGCTCCAAGAAGTCTTTGAAAGATATAGATTGTAACATCTCTCATTGAACCCCTTGAAATGCCAATCCTGGGTGAAGCATGGATGCATCCTAGGGCACGTGATGTCAAAGAATGGCATTACCACCGACTTCTCAAAAGTTAGGGTTATTGTCGATCTTCCACCACCAATGGATTACAAGAGTGTCTAGTGCTTCCTCAGTCGTACAAGGTACTATCGACGATTTGTGTTGAACTATGCATTAATCGCTAGGCCTCTGTACAAATTGCTGGTGATATTTGATTGGAAGGAGGAATGCCAATGCGCATATGAAGACTTGAAGAAGGCTCTAACCACAATATCAATCCTAGAGCCCTAGACTAGACCATAACTTTCCACGTTCACATTGATGCCTCAAAGTTTGCCATGGGAGCTGTGTTGTACCAGTTGGGTGAACACAATTTAGGCTATCTAATTTTTATCTTTGCAAAGATGGAGCCCCCTCTCTAACATCATCGATGATATCATCGAAGAGGCTGAAAAAATCGCTCTCTCTTTATCATTGATAATGTCATTGAAAATGCTTAAAAACAAGCTTCCTTTCTTTACCCCCCCATTACTATATAAACAGGGATAGAGCGTCACGTCAAGAACACAACCTTTGCAGAAGTCTCTCTGATATTGGCCTGATGAAGCTCTATTGTAGTCAGTCGAGCCTCTTTCTCCACACCTACATAGAGTTGTTGCTCAAATACATCAAGCTTCTTCCATGACTCCCAAGAGACGTCGAGATGCTGAGGGAGGTCATGCTTAGAGAGCTCCCCAATGTGAGGAAGTAGCCGCTACTGAGGAAACTCAACACGAAGTTGAAGCGCAAGTGGAAGTTACCCCCCAAATCCATTCAACCCATTCCATAACAGACCAAGGTTGCTGTCATAACTCGTAATCATGATGGATGGCGGAATAGAGATAATCAGTTTAGTACATAAGAAAATGATTACTTTTAAGCTATTAACTCTACAATTTCCTAATGAGGGATAAGTTAGTATGTTACATAGATTAAGATCAGTTAGAATGTACTTAAACTTACAAAAACATATTAGTATTATCAATTTATTTTTAAGAAGGAACATGGAATTGATGGAGGGGATAGATTCTATGCATTGCATACACTAACAAGTGTGTTAAAAAATGTTTTATGGTTATGATTGCTTTTGGATTTGTGAATGATGAATTATGGCTCTTATGATTCTGCATTTGCACAGACATATGAGTTGTGGATTGTGGTGGTTCGGGACATTGGGGTCCCCAACCCAATGCTCCCTAACACTCTGCAGAGTGTGGAAAGACTCACATGCGGGTGGGGATCCTATGCTCCTGAGGGAGGTAGGTGTTTTGGTTTTTGATCACTCAAGTACATGAGAGGGCAAAGGGCCGAGTAATAAGTGCACATGTTATGTAGGACGGCTCCTGAGGCTCAAAGAAGCTTAGAGGGGATCTGAGCCAATAAATTCCCTGTTGACCACAGACGGAGTGCGATCACATACAGTCCAATCTCGAGGGATTGGAAGGTCCTATCCTAGGCTGGACAATGTCTTTATGCGGAAAGACAGATTTTGTACCACTCTGCGGAGTGATGGTTCTGGATATTACTATGAAATAAAGTATTAGACAATGTCTTTCTGCGGAAAGATAGATTTTGTACCACTCTACAGAGTGATGGTTCTGGATATTACTATGAAATAAAGTATTTGATTTTTGAATTGTTTGTTATGTGCTAAATATCGAGTTTAATGAATCCAGTTTAACAGATTAATAAAAGGAAGTTGGATTTTATATGTTCAAACAACATGGTAGTATGCTCCCATTGAAAGAAGGTAGTAAGCCAGCGAGACAGAAGGTTAGGCATATGCCTTTTGATCTAAGAGAACCTCTTTTTGAGGAATTGACGCGTTTAAGGAAGGTTGGTTTGATCTTTCCCATTGAACACATAGAATGGTATTCATCAGTGGTAAATAAGAAAGAAAAGGAACAATCAAATCCATCTATATGTCAATTTTAAGGAATTGAATAAGTAGACGGTGAAGGACTATTATCCTCTGCCCTTTATCGATCAGATTTTAGATCAGCTCTACTAACAAGGTGAGAGGTATAATCTTTCATAAACTATTTTTCGGATTATAATCAGATGATCATAGAAGCTGAAGAGGATAAGTTGAAGACAATGTTCATTACCATTTTTGATACTTTTGCGTACCATGTGATGGCTTTTGGTCTATGTAATGCTCTTGGGTCTTGGCAAAGAATGGCTGACAAGATGTTTATCGATATATTTCCTGAAGAGCTGAAGGTTTTCATAGATGATTTGGGGGAAACTACCATGACTTGTCATAAACAGTTGATTGTTCTACGTGAATGCATTGAGCGATGTCGTAAGTATTGCATAACGTTGAATCCTTGGAAGTGTATTTGGGGTGCCTTATGGTTTCTTGTTGGGTCATGTTATGAGTGTAGCTCGTATTACCATCGACTTTGAAAAGGTGGTTGTTGTTATGGCCCTAAGACCACCCACTTGCCCTAGGAAAATTCACATTTTTGTTGCATCTATAGGGTACTATCATCGATTCATTGATGCATTGCCTGAATGTTTGTTACCCTTGACAAAACTTTTATCTCACAACCATGTTTTTGAATGGACAAAAGCATGCAAAGTGCCATTTGAAGATGTTAAAATGGAATTATCCAAAGTGCTAGTTTTAAAATCTCCAAAAAGGGGCGAGGTTTTCTATATATTCATGGTTGCGACATGGCATGGTTCTCCAAGATGCTTTTTGCATATGTTAAGCATTGTGATGTCTATCAAAGACACAATGCTAGGGAAAATCGTAAGCAACCACTTAATTCTATTTTTGTGACTTTGCCATTTGAGAAGTGAGGCATCAATTTTGTTAGATATGTGCATCCTTCGTCTACTATGTGGAAGCATTATATCATTATGGCAACAAACTACTTCATGAAATGATCTGAAGCTCAAGCTACAATGAAGGACAATGCCAAAGAAGGTTGTCCATATATAGGACAATCACTACAGATTTTTCAGCATCCTTGTAAACATACAAGTTAGCATCTAAGACACATCTTTTGAAATTCAAGCCTAAAAAGAATTTATCTATCCACTGGTACCATGCTTTAGGGACTTGTTTTAAGAATGGGGGGACCTCAAATCCTGATAACCGCCGAGCCATAGACACCACCTCCTTGAGGTCTCCATTCAAGAACACTGATTTAACACTCATTTGGTAAACCAAGCACTTCTTATGAGGGAGCCATTGCAAGTACGATGCAAATAATAGTCATTATGGTAGTTGTAGTAAATGATTCTTGAAAACCAAATCCTTCAACTTGTGAAAATCCCTATGCAACTAATTTGGCTTTGTACTTTTCTAAGCTGCCACCATCAACCTTGTACTTTACCTTCTAGACTCATTTGGTGCCAATAATCTTCCTCTTTTCTAGTTAATCCACTAGCTTTGAAGAAATATTCTTCATTATGCTATCATACTCAGCTTGCATAGTTGCTCTCCATGTTGGATCGACAAGTGGTTCCTCCAAGTCTATTTTCTTCTTTACTTCTCTCATAATCTCAGCCATAAAGGCCATATTGACTATGTGAAAATAAGCCTTTCTTTTCTCCTCTATTCTTAGAGACCTCCTTGGTCCATCTACCTTTTCCTTAACTATGGTAGGCATATGATTACTGCAATCATAGAGTTGCTTCACCCATTGTAGCAATGGCTTTTCCAGTGGCGTGATTGTAGGTTGGTGAACTTTTTCCTTATCATCCAAAGATGATGTGCTTCCTCCTCCTTAAGGGTAGGGATAACTCTTGGGATAGGTTCATAGTGGACTACTTCTTCATTGGATGATAAAGTGAAATAATTTATATTCTCCTCCTCCATTGTGTGTGACTGCTCCTTGAACACCACATCATGGCGGTTCACTATGATCTTCTTTGCCTCTTGGTCATACAATTACTAAGCCTTTTGCTCATCACTATGATCCAAGAAGATACATTTTGTGCTTTTTGGATTTAACTTTTTTCTCTTATCCTTTGGAACATGTATATAACATTCACATCCAAAAGTTCTAAAATGCGAGACAAATGGTTTCTTACCAAAATAGGTCTCATGAGGAATTTTGCCCTTAAGAGCCTTTATGTAACTCTGATTGACAATGTAGGCTGTAGTATTAATAGCTTATACTCAAAACTAATTAATCCCTTGTCCTTAAGCATTCACCTTGCCATTTTCACAACGGTTCCATTTCAATGTTCAACAACACCATTCTACTGAGGTATATGAGGCATTGTCAATTCATGCTTAATCCCTTTGCTTCTGTAAAAGTCTTCAAACTCATTTGAGTTGCCATCATCTATTCTAAACTTTTTCACACTTTGCCATGTTTCATTCTCAACAAGTTTAAGTTATTCTTTAAACTTATCAAAATCTTGAGCTTTATCACGAAGGAAGTGCACCCACATTGATGGGATCTAAAATGGGCCGGCGTTGGCTATGGCACTAGCCAGACCTCATGCACAAAAAACAGAAAACCCCACCACACAGCCTCATGGGCCAGGAGCATCTGTAACACATTGATGTACACTAAATAGACTTAATTCACAAACTCCACTCTTTTTTTATTTTGCACGATCCAGGAATATATGAATCCTCACCAAACAGTTCCAAGGAAAGCGTACAACTGACCTACAGCAAAGGCTCCTTTCCAGTCAGCGTGTAAGTCATGTCCTAGGAAGACAATTGCTATGCAATCCAGGACTGATACCATGCCATGTGTTATGCATAGTGCATATGATCCTAGTGCACAAACAACATTTAACAAACCAACATTCTGTGATGTGGAAAAAATAGACCTGTCATGATTTCACTAAATGTATGCTTCAATGTATGGAGACTAGCACCGATTTCTCGTGCTACTAGCCCCTTAAAACTGAACTATCGCAATTATAAATGGAATGCACAATCAAATATTTCAAAGATGCACACCCTCTCAGCCCTCTTAATCTCTTAACATCATCCTTTCCCTCTAACGTTTAGGTTATGCTACGTTGCATAGGTGTAGGGTATTATTTTTGTATGTATTTTTCGCATAAAATGGAAAAAATCATGAACTATGACACATAAACAAAGCCAAACTAAAGCCAAACTTCATGCCTCAACTTTGTTATACAGCCACAACCATGAATCATAATTTTCTAGATTTTTATAACGCGAGAATCCTATTTTTTTCCATTTTTCTCTATTTATTTGTGCATCAAAATAGATTATTTTCTCATTTTTTATTAATGATTGATGATGACAACTAAAAGATGTTTTGTCTCAGAACTTCATCCCATGCGCATCTCTTTTCTCCACTCGAAATCAATAAAACCTTCATTTTTACACTAAAAATGTACTTTTTGGGCCATAATTTAATTATTAGGAATATTTATTATTATGGATATGTATTTTTTTAAAAAATGCACATCCCTCAATCATAATGAAAACAAGATCCAAACAAAATTTTGTTCCATATGAATTCCATTTCAACCATCAAACATTAACAAGAAGCAAATTTTCTATGTAAAAATGAGGCATACTGCTTATTTGCGTGTTGTGGGTTTTGTAAATTTTTTTTTTTTGGGTTGCCAACGGACCAACCAATAGCAAATCTTCAATGCTGAACATTTCCCCTCAGCCTCCTCTTGATCTTGGAGCAATCCGGTTCATGTCGAGCAAGCATCCTTCAACTGGTCTTCATTCTTCTTCATGTGCATGAACTGCCCCTTAAGGGGAGAGAGACAGAGAGAGGAGAGATAAAGACTGGTTTTTGATCAGGCCATCTGGGTAGCCATTTGACGTGCAAATATTGGCGATAGGGAGTGAAGAAACACACAAGATCAGAGATATAATCAGGTGGGGGTGTTGCTTGCAACCTCCATATCTCCCCTTCCTAAAAAATCGGCCGCCCTGTTCAACGTCACTATCTCCTCCGTTGCATCCGAAAAAAAAACGCTCCCCCTCCATTTCGTGAAATTTTCGGTTGGGGAAGCCCCAAGGGTCACATCCTTTGCCATTAAGTCTCTTTAGACTTGCCCTTTTGGTCCTGGCCCTCTAGCCGGCTTATCTCCCACGTCCGGCCTCCAATTTGGCTTCTGAAAAATTTTGGGCAGCTGTCTTGAGGTCTCGCACTACTAAGCATCTCCTGGAGGCTCATCTGACATGCCAAGAAATTATGAAAATTCCCCAACCACCGATTGATGGGTCTTTCAAGCACTTTTGGGCCTTGCCACTTAAAATCGTACTGATTGCAGCTGCCACCTTTGTCAAAGTCTATTTTTCCCCTAAAATTCAGATTTTTTGGCTATTTTTAAGCACATTTCGGTGTTAAAAATCATCTGTCACACATCTTCTTACCATATCATCGATGATCAACATAAAATAAGAAGATCCTCTCAAGGCTTGTGTAGGCATTTTAGTGCACAAGTCAGCATGTACTAACTCTAGAGGGGCCAAATTTGCTTTGTTCTTGGTTCATTATAAAAATACATTTCTTTATTGCTTGTCTATCAAATAAGCTTCACATGGTTCCTTCATTTCAGTTACTGCAGGTAGGTGAGTAATCATATCTTGCTTATATACCTCCTTTAATATTGCAAAACCAATGTGATCAAATCTTTGATGCCAAAGTTTGCGTGTGCCCACACTAGCAATGGTGGCTATAAGAGCACTTAGCTCATACTGATTGTTCCTCCTTTCTCCTTTGTCAGTCACAACTTTGCTAGCACTATTGATAATTTTTGCACTTTTCTTAGTGAACCTTACCTCATGGCCAAGATTACTTAAGCAACTGATAGTAGATTTTTCTTAATCTTTGGAACATACAACACATTTGAAAGATTTTTTAGTTCACCATTTGCAACAACAAAGGAAATAGTATATGTCTCCTTAGCCGGCATTTGCATCATTCCTAACTATCACAGTGATGGATTCTTGTAGAGGCTTCATAGAACTATATAGGCCTTTCTTGTTGGAGATGCCACTATCCAATACCCATGAATTAGTGATAGATATATCTTGCGCTTTGAGGAACACACTTTCTCAATGGTCACCATGAATAACTCCAACCGTATTGGATGTCTCCTTTCCTTTACTCTTCACAGTGCCATTCTTTTCCTCTGCTTCTTGACACAACATTGCACATCCTTTCTTCTTGTAGTAGAAGCACTCTCCTTGAAGCTTTTTCTTACCACCCTTCTTCTTCTTATCACCATTGGTAGAGAAACCACCTTTTCCTTTTGCATTTGTGGAGAATGCAACATCTCCACTATTGCTACCTTTTTGTGCTTTAAGCTGTAACTTCTTGTGCTTTAAGCACTGTAACTTCTCCTCCATCTATAATACACAAAATTTCTCAAATTTCAAAGCTTGAGGTCTCACCTAAGTGTTTAGGATAGTTGCTAGTCCATCAAACTTTGGTGGATAAATCCAAAGACACCTTCGAGCTACCTCCTCACACTAGTCTTCTATCCTAGTGCCAGCCATCTGGTCATGTAGATTCTTGATCCGAGTGATGAATGCTTTAGCTATCTCTCCTTCAGCAAACTTCTCTATTGCTAGTTGATTCTCCAAGTTTTGAATCCTGGTTTGATTTCATATTTTGTACTGACTCCTCAGTATGTTCCAAGCATGTGATGCCTTGGTTGTATGCTAAATCAATGTCAAAACATTGTTAGAACAGCTTGTAATTAAGGTACACGATGTATTTGCATTCCTTCACTTTCAAGCTTGTCGAAGATTTGTATTTGGAGAAATCATAACACTCGAATTTGATGGGTTGGGGGTGGGTTGTGGTTCTAGGTTAGTCCCTAGCAGTACCATCGCCAAAAACTCATAAGAATGAAGAGTAGTTATTATTTTAAACTTCCACAAAGTATAGTTTGTACCATTTAACTTGCCTTTGTTGAAGGTTGGTGGATGAATCCTCAGTGTTTGAATTATTGGTATAGTAGCACCACCACCTGATTTTCCAGTACCACTAACCTGATGGAGCAGATAACATTTATCTTCTTTGCTATTAAATCCCTTGCCTCTCGCATACTCTTCACTCCTCAAAGTCCCCTCAGCTCTGATACCATATAAAAATTACATGGTACAATGGATAGAATTTGAGCAAGGAATGGATAACACACAACAAATATGTGAAGATTAGAAACTTTTTTAATTTAAGATGAGTTGATACAAAGAGGGCGCTGTCCACTTGTGTGCTTCCATGTGAAGCTTAGATGGCAATTGAGATAGAAGATAGGAACACGCAACAAATATGTGGAGATTAGAAACTGTTTTAATTTCAGATGAATTGATACAAAGAGGGCTCTATCCACCTGTGTGCTTCCACTATGAAGCTTAGATGGCAATCGAGATAGATGATAGATGAAGAGCTTAAGGGTAGCTGGAAGAACTCTACTGGGTGAAAGATAGATTGACAATAGCTTTGGAGGGGTCTTACTTTTATAGCCTAAGAAGGTAGTCTAATCAGCATATCCAACCATATTATGAACCTTCCCTAGTTAGCCAAGGAACATTCTAGGGATATTCTCTTTACCATTGAGCTAGGGGAAACGCCCCTAGATCCCTCGTTGGGGGGGCATTGGGCCCCCTAAGGCCCTAGCTAGGGGCCACTTTCACATCCCTCAGAGCCAAAAATAGGGTTCGTTGATAACTCCCACACCCTACAACTTGATGCATTATACCTCAAGTTGTTACCAGCATAACTACTCTATCTAACCCAAAGGCTAGATCCACAAAGCTCACCTTTTTGTCATGTGGTCACATAGACCTCATATGACATATAAGTTAGGACCTAACCAATGTCTGTGCTCACACATGGCTTCTCCTCATAATGTGGCCTTTACAACTTAGAGCACCATAGATCATTGGTGGCACCTTACAAGGGTGGGGTATTGACTATATCTAACACTTTGTTCATCAATATATACGGTGTAACAATCCTCAGCATGGAAGGTGTGATTGTAGCATGTATCGTGATGCACTAGAGAGGGACTTAATATTTTAGAAGGATAGAAAAATTCATGCAAAACAAACATGTCTTTCTCTCACTTTGAAATTTGGAAAAGGTGATATGCAAAAATTATTGGATGAAATGCCTTCAGAAAATGCATATGCAATAGTGTATGCTACTACATTTGGATTGCAAATAGAGAAAGTTCTTGGGTATGTTATGGCTAGTTAAAAAGATGAGATATGGTCTCATGCAGTGCATGTAGCTAAGAAGGGTAAAGTACAAGCATTTGTGACATGACAAGATGGGACTTATCAATTAATTCCTTCTCAGTGATTTGACCTATGTAAGTACAAGCATTCGTGACATGACATGATGGGACTTATCAATTAATTCCTTCTCAATGTATGCTTATCTTGGGGTGCACCTTTTAAAACATGTAAGATACCACATGAGTTTTTAAAAAATGTACTTTATTTAGTAAAAAATTATAGGATTATATTCATAAAAGAGATAAAATTTTAAAAAATATAAATTGAGTAAATTAAAAAGGGCCATTTTATTTCCTTATAGCATGTAAAGAAAGGGTATTTTGTAATACCATTTGAATGCACCTTGTATAGATGATTTCTTATAGGTGTACCCCTTGAGGATAAGAAGCCTATGATTATTTGGCTAAGTTGTAAAATATAGATATAATTGTGGAGGATAAGACAAAGGGGGATGAGGATGTTGTAGGGACTTCAAAAAGAGTGACATGTAAAAATCTTGAGCAGCATAAGGCTTCAGTTCTAGCCCACTCCTGAGCATTTAATGGAGGATGTATCTTAAGAAAAGAAATAAGATGGGAGATAGGATGGGAAGAAAAAGGGTAAATAGCCAAGTTATATGTTGTAGTTTGACATTGAGACTAGAATGGATGTCATATGATTTTATATCCATATTATGAAGATAGGTGAGATCCCCTAACTTCATGCATAGTTTGTGCACAAGATATGATAAGATAGGCCACAGAAGATTTGGAGACACTACCAAGTTTGGATTCAGTGGTTTAATCATAATTCAATCATAGGTAATGAGGTTAGACTCAAGAGGAGAAGGGAAAGTCAAGTAAGTCAATGATTAAGAGTTTCTTGCATGTGACTTCATGTAGGAAAGAAGTGGAACTTATTTAGGGGACTTAGATGCAAAATACTAAAGTGGAAAAAAGTAAGATAAAGGAGGGTTGAATTGAGTGTTGCATTTTTAAAAGGGAAAAACATGGCAGATTAGTACTTGGAAAGACAGACAGAAGGGGGCTAAAACATGCAAGTTTGGAGGTGTTGGTGAAGAGGAATAGGACTCGATACTCCTAGACCTTCAATATATGGTTTGGGGCAGCAAAAGAGTGAGTTTGTGGCTTATATGAGTTGTGGAAAATAGGAAAAATAGGATATTCAAGCTGCATATTTTTCTCTTGAAATTTCAACATGTATCTTTGATCTTTGGGTTCATATCTTGTTGCATATGCTTGTCCACAATAGGTAGAGGCTTGAAGAATACAAAGAACCCTCTTTAAGGAAATTTTGAAGCTGCATAAAGGAGGTTTTTTACTACTATTTATAATAGTAAAATGGATTGCATTCATGTAATTAGGGCCATATAGTGTTTCCTCATCAGCAACCAATTCTATCGATTGAAATTACTTTCGAGTGGATATGGAAATTATTTGTACTTGTCAAAGACATAGTTTTGAGATATTTTGGTAAAGCTTAAGAGCATTTTAATGTTGTTTTAATACACAATAAAAACATGGCTTATGTATAAAAATAAATCCCATATAATATTTTCTTCATCTTAATCCATTTCTATCAATTGATATTGTTTCCAGGTGATGGGATTGACCTTCCCCCATCAAAATTCATGCACTTCTTATTGGGGGTAAAGGCACCTCTACCTAGCCGCCCATGTATTACTACACTTTGCTACACTGATAGTACCCGCCACTGCACACTGCAGGTGGTGAGCACCCGTCATAGTCACTTATTCTTTATTCTTTTAGCGACAGCTTGAATAAAGGAAGGCCCAGCCACACATTGTGTTTGTTGGAGTTCCCACTTTGAGTTTCACTCTCTCTCTTGCTCTTGCTCTCCATCTGCCATAGCTCTCACCACCAAGCTTCTTTCTCCTGGGTTCCACTTCCCTTTCAACTGGTATCAGAGTAAAGGCATTGGAGCTTGCCCAACATTCTCTTCAGCCTGGATTTGAAGAGCTTCAACCCAAGCTTCAATGGTAGCCATGGCACCTTCATTTGCAGGTATGTTTTGATCTCCCGCCTCCTCCTTGACCTTTTGGCCTTCCATTGGCACCTTCCAGGGCTGCATCGGAGCCCCCTCAATATTTCCAAGTGCTGCAGAGCACTTCTGAAGACCCCCCAGCCCCCAAGAATAGCCAGCGCAAAATATGGCACATTTTTAGGGGGCTCAGCTGATTTGTTCTTGGCATTTCCAGCTTCTTCCTCGGTTTCCTGGCACTGTTGGCAACCTTCCTGATCATTGTTGGACTCCCCGGCATTAGTTCTTGGCTCCCAACAATCGATTTGAGTGCCTCCACCATTCAACCCTTGTTGTATACATAGTCCCAGGACTGTCAAAACATGGCAGCACTTGACATTTACTATTTGATGCTTCTTGGCATTGCCTGTTTGATGCCTATTGATGCTCGATGATGTTCGAATGTTATGGGATGCTATTTCTATGCTTTGGGATTGATTTGGAGTAGATTTGGGCACTGATTGAGCTTCATTTAACAATAAATATGCTATTGTAATACAGTGGGCTGAAGCTCATTTACTTGGTGTATGCATTGGTTCTTGGATCTGGGGTGCTTACCAGAGATTTGAATGATCATACCGATGTATTTGGAGATTTTTAAATGCTTCTTTTTGTTTTCGGAATGCCTTTGAGCTTGGATTAGGCTCTGCCTTGGTCGTAATTCACTGGCATTTGGCTTCAGTTGGCATGCTTTGGACCGGTTTATGCCTGTTATCACTCCTTGACATTTAGGCTTCTTGCATTTATGCTTTGGTCAGATATGGATGCCACTTGGTTTGCCCATGCTTGACAGTCACTTGGAGCTTCGTCTTCAGATGTATTTGAGCATTTTGGACCTACTGGGCATTACATTTGGTTGTTAGTTACATGCTATTTGAATGCTTTCAGGCCTATGGTTTACAGGTCTCAGATAGCTTGGGATTTATGCTCCGAATGTACCCTACTGGGATTTGGCATGTTGATGCTATGTAATCAATGTATTTGAGCATTTCTTTCTCTATCTGCATCTGAATTTACTTCCAGTGGGAGCCTCTTGGCATATTCGGATGTACACAGAGTCTTACTTACACTTGAGCTTGAGCTTGTGGGACAGTTACACGCATTTGCTCTCTTGAGAGCTTTATGTCTACAATTAGTCTGTAGTAGTGGGCTGATTTGATACGCCTATTGGGGCAGGCACCTATCTCTGTCACAGGTTTTTCAGTTTTGTATGCAACTTGGATGATTATGCATTGAGCTTCTTGCTTTATCATTTGTGCTTGTGCTTGGTCTCTTCTCTTACCCCGCCACCCATTACATGCATGACGTCTAGACCTATGAGATGTCTCTTTCTTGACAGGTTATTGGTTTGACAGTTCTTGGTACCTTCTTGCCCCTTGACACTCACTGTTGGATGTATCTTGCTACCTGGCAGTTGCAATGACATATGTATCAGTGATTGTTTCACTTCGGGACAATTTTACATACTGCTATAATTTATTCTAGCAAGCTGAAATCTACAAATTTTGAGCACTTGTATGAGGGTAATGCTTATTGTTTGATATTATCTTGGTCATATTTGGTGGACAGGTGGTTCTCTTGGTGATATCCACTCTTTCAGCCAGTTTTAATAGTGATTTTAGTGCATTTTTTGCTAATTAAAACAACCTGCAATTTTAATTTTTTGCTTTGATTTGGGATAGTATGGCTAGTCATCTGAAAGACACAGCTCTCTTTAACATTGCCAAGTTGGATGGTACCAACTATGGGTATTGGAAGTTCCAGATATGGCAGGTTTTGGTGCAGAAGTTGCACATTAAACCCTTGTGTTTCAAGGGTGTTAAACCCGAGGATATGGATGATGATGTTTGGATGGAAGTTGATAAGCTATGCAAGTCTACTATTATCTTGTCACTCTCAAAAGAGGTCCATCATAATGTTGTTGAAGATGAGAATCAGAGTGCATGGGATTTATGGGAGAAGATTCAAGAGCTTTATGCATAGCAGAGTCTAACGTCATAGATGTATTAGCTGAAGCAATTAATGGACCTTCGCATGAAGGAGGGGATATCCCTATCATCTCATTTCAGTAAGTTTCATGCTATCATGAAGAATCTGTTGTCACAGGGTATTGAAGTCAAAGACAACTTGCACCAGTTGTTTCTGCTTGACACCTTGCCTGAATCATGGGATGTATTCCATACTACCATTTTCACGAACAAGCTTGATGGACTGAAAATCAAAGATGTTGAGAGTGCTTTATTGATTGAGGAAATCAACAGGAGAAACAATGATGCTTCCTGCTCTTCACATGCATTGACCGTTAGAGGTGGCAAACATGGCAGGCATGATAATGATCATAAGGGCAGGGACTCTCAGAAGTCTAGGTCCAAGTCACGTGGTCGCAATAAGTCCTGTGGATAGAAGTCTGTTATTACCTGTCATTATTGTGGAAAAGCACGACATATTAGGTCGTAGTGCCATAAGATGAGCGATGATAAGCGGAAGGAAAAGGGAAAAGAGAAAGTACAGGAAAAGTCTTCTGAGCGCAGTATTGTACCTGCAAAGTCCAGTGTGAAGATAGAAGAGGTTAATGTCATGCAGGCCACTGATTCAGATAAAGATTACATACTTGTAGCTTCTTCATGCGATGCCTTACAGGCTTCTGAGATACATTCTATGTATGCACAGTGCTGGCTTTTGGATTTGGGTGCGTCATTTCATGTGACACCCTGTAGAGATTGGTTTCATGCCTATCATACCATCTCTGGCTCTGTGCGTCTTGGTGATGACAAGTCTCTTGACATTGTGGGCATTGAATATGTTAAGCTGTAGTTTCCTTCCGACAGTTTTTTTATTTTGCATGATGTACGACATGTACCTGCGTTGACTCACAGCCTTATGTCAGCTGGATAGCTTGATGATGCAGGGTATTTTGTGTCTTTTGGAGACTTTGCATGGAAGATTACTCATGGCAGGCTTGTGCTTGCAAGAGGTGCCAAGTCTGGCAGTCTCTATCCCTTACTTATATGTGGAGCTACCTTGGATCATGTTTTGTTTGTGGGTTCTATTCCCCATGTATCACTTTGGCATGCTTGTTTGGGGCATATATCCCTTAAAGGAATGAAAATGCTCCATGTTGCAGTATCTTCCGCCTTTTAACTCTTTACATTTTGACTCTTGTGATCATTGTTTGTATGGCAGGCAGAATAGAAATACGCATAAAAATTGTGGTAAGAAATGCATGGGTGAGCCCTTGGCTCTTGTGTACTTAGATGTATGTGGACCCATGCCCTGTCAATCACTCGATGGGGCAAAGTACTTTGTTATTTTCATAGATGATTACTCACGTAAGGTCTAGGCTTATCCCATAAAGAGAAAATCCAATGTCTTAGACACATTTCAGTGTTGGCTTGCATTAACAGAGAACCGGTCTCGAAAAAGGCTCAAATGCCTACGGTCAGATATTGGGGGCGAGTATGTATCATGTGCTTTTGAGCAATTTTGTGATGAGCAGGGTATTAAGCATCAGTTGATCGCCCCCTATTTGGTATGGCTGAACACCTGAATAGGGCCATTCACAAAGGGGTTCGTAGCATGCTTAGCCAGGCTGGCTTACTGTAGCACTTTTGGACTGAGGTAGTTACTACTGCAGTGCATCTCATTAATAGGTTGCCTAGCAGTGGCATTGACTTTTAGGTTGCAGACGAGGTATGGGCAGGCAAGCCCCCCTCTTATGATCATTTGCATGTCTTTCGATGTGAGGCATTCTGCCATGTGCCCAAGGACAAACACAATAAGCTAGATCCTAAAAGTTGTTGAGATTCAGCAATCACACTCATTGACAGCCTCTTTGTATGGAGCAGTACTCTTTTCTTTTCAGTAAAGTGTCAGTGTCATTGTCCACATACACAAGATTGTGTTTATGAGTCCAAGTCTCAATCTTGGAACCTAATTCACTTGTGTAACAAACAGTGTCTTTGTCTTCTCCATCATGAGTCCACTCTTCTCCTTCCATCCACCATAACTCATTGCCATGTCCTAGATCCCGCATCTCTCACATGGTATCAGAGCATAGATGGGCATGGCACTACTCCTTCAGCTCCATTTCACTTTCATCTAGCTCAGCTTGAGCTCAGTCCAGCTCAAGACTTCATCTTCTACTCTTTTTTCTCACTGCCCTGTTTGGCAGCCATAGCCAAACCTGCACCTACCTGCCTTTGAGCTCTTAGATCTCTTGAACCAGGCAATATCTCCCCAAGCTCTCTTCTGGAGAATCATTCCTTGACTCCCTGCGCTCCTTCCTGGCACATCACAGAGGCACATTGGCAACTGACAGCCCTGGCATTGCAAAAATTCGTCGTCGCTGTCCAGAACTGCGCCGTTGCTGATCGTACTGTTTGCGCTGCCAACACGCGATGAATTTCAGGCTGCAACCATGGGGCTTTGAAAGACTATGACATAAGCTTCCTATACATGTAAAAATTTTGGGAAATGATCAACTACAACTCTTGCAATCTGCAAAAAACCAGGCCCCTGTCTCAGAAACCCTAATTCCACCATAGCCAAAATCTCCCAAGCTCATTTTTTCTCTCATTTTCTCACTCCTGACACTAAACCAAGCTAAAACCCACTTTGATCCACTGTCCTAGCACCAAATCAAGGAGGGGAAGGACCTAAGAAGACTGAAGAAGGATCAACGACCCCGAGCAAGGAAGATTCAAGCTCAAAATCGAGTCTCTACATAGTGTGTTTTCACACTACCATTACTTGTGTCTCTTGACACATTGTAATCTGCTCCTTCACCTGTAACATCTGAGAACCTTGGTACTGATTTGCTGCTGCTATCCAACATGGGAAAAGACTCTCCAAATGCTCGGTTCAAGGGAGTCGGGTTTCACACCTGGCAAACCCGCATCAAGCTCATTCTGATGAAGAAGGGTCTTTGGGCCATCACAAATGGCAAAGAGAAGAAACCTCGGGATGTGGACCTTGCAGTTACTTGGCAGAAGAATGATGACAAGGCACAAGCCATCATTAAACTAGAATTGGACGACAGCTACATCCATCATGTGGATGTCTGTGACACGTCTCATGACACTTGGGACAAATTGGATACCTTATTTGGTGCACAGTCAAAGTCGTCTAAGTATGGTCTATTAATTGAATTTTTCCGACTTGATATGAAGCCTCATACATCCTTGGCATCCCATCTGAAATATATGGAAAGCCTGCTTACTCAACTTGCAGGGATAAAGCTAAAAATGGATGAAGATGTTTGTATTGGTGTCTTGTTAAAAGGCTATTACTTGAGTCTTTTCGAGCTAAAATGTAGCCATTGACTCTTTTTTTGCTGCCAACTTAGCCACAACCATCTTCCTTTTCTCCTTAGCCTTCTCCAATTGAGAGAGTAGCTCGACAATGTACTCATCATAATTAGCTGGTGGCGTCATTGTTGTGTGGATGGGAGTG